>NW_027196040.1:105000-113380 GCF_038502225.1 Cherax quadricarinatus | reverse complement strand
CCCAACCATAAATTATGGAAAAAAACTGAGTATAAAGTTAGTTACAGCGAAGATGACATTAAACAAAGTAGTTAATACATGAACTTGCATAAAAGGTGGCATTAAACAAAGAAATTTGATCAGAGAACAAGCGGAGTTACATAACTTACTGCACAGATGCACCTTTGATTCAGTGCCAGTTAAACACACAGAGGTGCTACAGGTACACACAGGTACCACATGTACACAGAGGAATCAATGGAATGTTCTCACATACGTCAAGATCTGCATAGTCAGATTAGGACCGAATACATATATATACCCATACACACACACACACATACACACACACACACACACACACACACACACACACACACACACACACACACACACACACACACACACACACACACACACACACACACAACGCCAGGAGCTTACATGCAATATATGGGTTACGTAACAACAGAGAGGATTGTAAGTGTACAGTATGAACTTTCCATTAACACGAAAAGAGAGAAAAAATGTTTGTGAGCTTAGTTTACTTAGTGCTTAAAAAAACAAGAACTAGTAGCTAGTTATGTTGTAATGACTTTGAGATAAAACACTCTGCCCAACTTGCTTGGGCCATCCTAGGTAATTAACACGTTACTTTGTATGTATGTACGTATGTATGTATGTGTGTATGTGTGTATGTATGTATGTATGTATGTGTGTATGTATGTATGTATGTATGTGTGTATGTATCTATGTATGTATGTATGTATGTGTGTATGTATGTATGTGTGTATGTATGTATTGGGCTTTGTTCAGCTGTACGTAGATGAACCGGTACCCAAACAAACTCACACACGTGTTACCATGTATGACAACTGTTATCACGTTCACCACACACTATCACTTAAGTGCACACACTATCACTTAAGTGCACACACCACACACTATCACTTAACAAGTGCACACACTATCACTTAAGTGCACACGCCACACACTATCACTTAAGTGCACACTCCACACACTATCACTTAACAAGTGCACACTCCACACACTATCACTTAAGTGCACACACCACACACTATCACTTAACAAGTGCACACACTATCACTTAAGTGCACACACCACACACTGTCACTTAAGTGCACACTCCACACACTATCACTTAACAAGTGCACACACCACACACTATCACTTAAGTTCACACACCACACACTATCACTTAACAAGTGCACACAACACACACTATTACTTAGAATACACTTCTGCTGATATTGACTTAACCTATATAAAAATCACACATCCTTAGGTCACTTCTATATTTGAGAAACACCGATGAGATGAGTAGCATTATTCTCCATGAATAGTATGAGTAGGTGGCCCGGAGGCCAAAAATCCCGCTTCACACACGGAGGGCCCGGGTTCGGTTTCCGGCAGGTGGAAACGTTTCAACACGCTTCCTTACACCTGGTGTCCTGTTCACCTAGCAGCAAATAGGTACCTGGGTGTTAGTCGACTGGTGTGGGTCGCATCCTGGGGGACAAGATTGAGAACCCCAATGGAAATAAGTTAGACAGTCCTCGATGACGCACTGACTTCCTTGGGTTATCCTGGGTGGCTAACCCTCCGGGGTTAAAAATCCGAAGAAATCTTATCTTTGATTTTATTTACTCCAGCCAGACGACCAATGTTAGCGTCATTTGTCGCCTCTACTACTTTTCCTTTTAAAACTGGGCGCCAGATATCTAAAATTTGTCTTCAGTTCTGTCGCGCCTAGAAGCGTCAGAACGGCTTTGCACACAATTTCTAGATGTATTAAATTGTGGCAGGGAGGCGACGAGAGAGAGCAGAGCACTGAATTTGAGTCGTTGAGGGAAAGGCTGGAGAGGAAGATGGAAGGGTTATGGGTGTTGGTGACCCTTTGGGGGGGAGGGGGCGGGGCGGTCAACGGTGGGTGGTTTGCTAGGTGTTGCCTGTAAAATCAGCCAGACCCAGGACTCTAATACTTTTTACTCCACCTCAGCAGTTTGAAGAGTAAAAATGGAAGAGATTAGCTAGCTGTGAAGGCAGGAACACTTACTCCATCTTGATATAATAACAACTAAAAGCGCATTGTTGCCTGCTGACAATTAACCTCACCATCATTACTGATACTAACAGTATCATCATCACTACAGCAGTCACAATTACCCGCATCATCAATGCAACAGTTACAATTAACCGCATCATCACTACAACAGTCACAATTAACCGCGTCATCACTACAACAGTCACAATTAACCGCATCATCACTACAACAGTCACAATTAACCTCATCACTACAACTCACAATTAACCTCATCATTTCTACAACAGTCACAATTAACAGCATCATCACTACAACAGTCACAATTAACCGCATCATCACTACAACAGTCACAATTAACCTCATCATCACTACAACAGTCACAATTAACCTCATCATCTATTCCTTGCAACAGTCACAATTAACCTCATCATCACTACAACAGTCACAATTAACAGACCGCATCATCACTACAACAGTCACAATTAACCTCGTCGTCACTACAACAGTCACAATTAACCTCATCACTACAACAGTCACAATTAACCTCATCATCACTGCAACAGTCACAATTAACCTCACCATCACTACAACAGTCACAATTAACCTCATCATTTCTACAACAGCGAGGAGAAGGCTGGAGGCAGTGGAGATGTCATGTCTGAGGGCAATGTGTGGTGTGAATATACTGCAGAGAATTCGTAGTTTGGAAGTTTGGAGGAGGTGCGGGATTACCAAAACTGTTCTCCAGAGAGCTGAGGAAGGTTTGTTGAGGTGGTTCGGACATGTGGAGAGAATGGAGCGAAACAGAGTGACTTCAAGAGTGTATCAGTCCGTAGTGGAAGGAAGGCGGGGTAGGGGTCGGCCCAGGAAAGGTTGCAGGGAGGGGGTAAAGGAGGTTTTGTGTGCGATGGGCTTGGACTTCCAGCAGGCATGCTTGAGCGTGTTTGATAGTGAATGGAGACAAATGGTTTTTAATACTTGACGTGCTGTTTTAATGTGAGCAAAGTAACATTTATGAAGGTGTTCAGGGAAACCGGCAGGCCGGACGTGAGTCCTGGAGATGGGAAGAACAGTGCCTGCACTCTGAAGGAGGGGTGTTAATGTTGCAGTTTAAAAACTGTAGTGTAAAGCACCCTTCTGGCAAGACAGTGATGGAGTGAATGATGGTGAAAGTTTTTCTTTTTCGGGCCACCCTGCCTTGGTGGGAATCGGCCAGTGTGATAATAATAATAATTTCTACAACAGTCACAATTAACCGCATCATCACTACAACAGTCACAATTAACCGCATCATTACTACAACAGTCACAATTAACCGCATCATTACTACAACAGTCACAATTAACCGCATCATTACTACAACAGTCACAATTAACCGCATCATCACTACAACAGTCACAATTAACCGCATCATCACTACAACAGTCACAATTAACCGCATCATCACTACAACAGTCACAATTAACCTCATCATCACTACAACAGTCACAATTAACCTCATCATCACTACAACAGTCACAATTAACCTCATCATCACTACAACAGTCACAATTAACCTCATCATCACTACAACAGTCACAATTAACCTCATCATCACTACAACAGTCACAATTAACCTCATCATCACTACAACAGTCACAATTAACCTCATCACTACAACAGTCACAATTAACCTCATCACTACAACAGTCACAATTAACCGCATCATCACTACAACAGTCACAATTAACCGCATCATCACTACAACAGTCACAATTAACCGCATCATCACTACAACAGTCACAATTAACCGCATCATCACTACAACAGTCACAATTAACCGCATCATCACTACAACAGTCACAATTAACCGCATCATCACTACAACAGTCACAATTAACCGCATCATCACTACAACAGTCACAATTAACCGCATCATCACTACAACAGTCACAATTAACCTCATCATTTCTACAACAGTCACAATTAACATCATAATCACTACAACAGTCACAGTTAACAGCATCATCACTACAACAGTCACAATTAACCTCATCATCACTACAACAGTCACAATTAACCGCATCATCACTACAACAGTCACAATTAACCGCATCATCAATACAACAATCATAATTAACAGCATCACTACAACAGTCACAATTAACAGCATCATCACTACAACAGTCACAATTAACCGCATCATCACTACAACAGTCACAATTAACCTCATCACTACAACAGTCACAATTAACCTCATCATCACTACAACAGTCACAATTAACCTCATCATCACTACAACAGTCACAATTAACCGCATCATCACTACAACAGTCACAATTAACCGCATCATCACTACAACAGTCACAATTAACCTCATCATCACTACAACAGTCACAATTAACCTCATCATCACTACAACAATCACAATTAACCTCATCACTACAACAGTCATAATTAACCTCATCATCACTACAACAGTCACAATTAACCTCATCATCAGTACAACAGTCACAATTAAACGCATCATCACTACAACAGTCACAATTAACCGCATCATCACTACAACAGTCACAATTAACCGCATCATCACTGCAAGTCACAGTTAACAGCATCATCACTACAACAGTCACAATTAACCGCATCATCACTACAACAGTCACAATTAACCGCATCATCACTACAACAGTCACAATTAACCGCATCATCACTACAACAGTCACAATTAACCGCATCATCACTACAAGTCACAGTTAACAGCATCATCACTACAACAGTCACAATTAACCTCATCATCACTACAACAGTCACAATTAACCTCATCATCACTACAACAGTCACAATTAACCTCATCACTACAACAGTCACAGTTAACCTCATCATCACTTCAACAGTCACAATTAAGTGCATCATCACTACAACAGTCACAATTAACCTCATCATCACTACAACAGTCACAATTAACCTCATCATCACTACAACAGTCACAATTAACCTCATCATCACTACAACAGTCACAATTAACCGCATCATCACTACAACAGTCACAATTATCCGCATCATCACTACAACAGTCACAGTTAACTGCATCATCACTGCAAGTCACAGTTAACAGCATCATCACTACAACAGTCACAATTAACCGCATCATCACTACAACAGTCACAATTAACCGCATCATCACTACAACAGTCACAATTAACCTCATCATCACTACAACAGCCACAATTAACCTCATCATCACTACAGCAGTCACAATTAACCGCATCATCACTACAACAGTCACAGTTAACCGCATCATCACTACAACAGTCACAACCGCATCATCACTACAACAGTCACAATTAACAGCATCATCACTACAACAGTCACAATTAACCGCATCATCACTACAACAGTCACAATTAACCGCATCATCACTACAAGTCACAGTTAACAGCATCATCACTACAACAGTCACAATTAACCGCATCATCACTACAACAGTCACAATTAACCTCGTCATCACTACAACAGTCACAATTAACCTCATCATCACTACAACAGTCACAATTAACCTCAACATCACTACAACAGTCACAATTAACCTCATCATCACTACAACAGTCACAATTAACCGCATCATCACAACAACAGTCACAATTAACCTCATCATCAGTACAACAGTCACAATTAACCTCATCTCTACAACAGTCACAATTAACCTCATCATCACTACAACAGTCACAATTAACCGCATCATCACTACAACAGTCACAATTAAATGCATCATCACTACAACAGTCACCATTAACCGCATCATCACTGCAAGTCACAGTTAACAGCATCATCAGTACAACAGTCACAATTAACCGCATCATCACTACAATAGTCACAATTAACCTCATCACTACAACAGTCACAATTAACCTCATCATCACTACAACAGTCACAATTAACCTCATCATCAATACAACAGTCAAAATTAATCGCATCATCACTACAAACGTCACAATAAACCTCATCATCACTACAACAGTCACAATTAACCTCATCATCACTACAACAGTCACAATTAACCTCATCATCACTATAACAGTCATAATTAACCGCATCTCCACTACAACAGTCACAATTAACCTCATCATCACTACAACAGTCACAATTAACCTCATCATCACTTCAACAGTCACAATTAACCTCATCATCACTACAACAGTCACAGTTAACAGCATCATCACTACAACAGTCACAATTAACCTCATCATCACTACAACAGTCACAGTTAACAGCATCATCACTACAACAGTCTCAATTAACCCCATCTTCACTGCAACAGTCACAATTAATCTCATCATCATTACTGATACTATCACTATCATCATCACTGCTATGCTCCAGTCTTCAAAACTATCGTCTCTGTTTTCCTAATTAAGCGTCAGTTCCATTAACAAACACATAAAAATAATACAAATAATAATAATAATTAAATAAGAATAATAAAAATAATAATTGTTACCTTTACTGAGTTGCTTATTTATCAAGTGTTGCAACGCTTTACACAGGTACAATGTTGCTTATTTATCAAGTGTTCCAGCGCTTCACACAGGTACAATGGTCTGTAGGTGTTCCTCTTGAGGTGAATTTTCTTCCAGTAACTGCAACATTTTGTTGAAACAGGTCACCAAGGTGTCGTGACCTGCTACGGTCTTCAGGTGACCCAGTACCCATAGTTCATCTTCGGAATATGCTTTCAATATTTGTTTTGTTGAGTTTTGATAATATGGCGACAGTGGCACTCCGGCACGACCCTGGCACGGTAGCAATGCCAATGTATAATACAAAACACAGAAAACACTGATTAATGTATTTATACAATATATGACAAACTGAACGTACAATACTGCTTCGTAACTTTGGTTGTGAGAGTAACGGCAACCATAGATCTCAGTGTTAAGGATGGATAAAGCCATGTTGGGAGTAATGGAACATAATGCTGTCACAGGCAACATGTTTCCCAATTCATTTTTGTTTGAATCTCTGGTATTTTGATTGCTTGTTGAGTCCCTGACTAAGTCAGTAAAAGTGTTTTCCTGCCTCGTGAAAGGATAAAATGTTGGTATGCGGAAGAATTTTCCATTTGTGGCTAGGTCCATGATGTACATTTGGGTGATGGGCACCATAATACAAACTATGGCAATGATAAATCTAGTCCTGAGTAACCCTCCGTGGGAACCAGCATAGTTATTCCAGTACTTTTTAGTATTCTTTTGTATTTCTTCATCCGATTTTCCAGGGCTCTGAAGGAATGCTTTGATGGGTTTATGCTCTAAAAATAATTTGAGAACAATGGGAATGAGATTAAGGAAAGAGACCACAATGATTCTCTCCTTCATGAAAGATAACACAGGAGAGTAACTATTAAGGTCACCTCCTGCACTTCTAACTCGGTAGTGGGTCCTGCAGATGTTGATGACATTGTCATCTTCAACACGGGTCTTGAAGCCGCTGCCTTGAGAGTAACACACAATATCACTCTCCCCGTCTAATTCATACCCCAATGTAATGAAAAACAAAACTATGTTGATTACGAAACAAATGACTGAACAGTAGACAGGGATAGTGTTAAGTGGATCTTTTATACCAAGAATCCACTGTATTACTCGCACCAAAGTTGTGAAAATCTCACGTCCATTATGGCGTCGGTGGCCTTCCATTTTTAAAGTTCTTATTCAAAATTTGATCTAAATTTTCAATACAATTTTATATTTTGCTCACTCTTTGACCTAAGTTAAAAAAAACTAGATAGCGTAATATAGTTATACTAGAATTCACAATAACTCACAGATGACTTAGTGAGTTTGAACTTATATAGATTATTCAAAATATGATGCTGAATATTAAGTTAAATATACTGGATAATAGTGTAATACAGTGAGGTGTACAGCTGACTTAAGTTAAATATACTAGATAATAGTGTAATATAGTGAGGTTGAAATTCACACTAATCCACAGATAATTTTCAGGAACACAATATGTAAAAACAAAGTTACAGTGGTTGAACTTAATATACACGATTATAGATAATTTAGGGACATAAGCTCAGGTAAATATACGAGATAATAGTGTAATATAGTGAAATATAGTGACAGTGAAAGGAACGTTAATAAGGAAAGTGAGAATATTTGTGATTGTACCAATAGTGATGATAGTGTTATTGTCAATGATTGTGATAACCAGCGAATGTGACAAGTTTCGCAGTGAAGATGATGGTGACAGATGCAGTAGCAGTCGTGACGATGGTGAGAGTTGCAGAAGTAGTGAAAATTATATTGACAGGGGCAGTCGTAGTGAAGTTGTTGGTGACAGACGATAGTG
>NW_027196040.1:0-100000 GCF_038502225.1 Cherax quadricarinatus | reverse complement strand
CAAATCCTGAGGAAAGACAGAGGGAACAGGGGGGGTGGAGGAGTGGCGTTGCTGATCAAAAATCGCTGGAATTTTGATGAGCTGGAGAGAGGAGATAGCGGAGAAGAAAGTGATTACATAGTGGGAACACTTCACTCTGGAGGTCCCAAGGTGGTAATAGCAGTGATGTATAACCCACCACAGAACAGCAGGAGGCCAAGGCAAGAGTACGACGAGAGCAATAGAGCGATGGTTGACACACTGGCTAGAGTGGCCAGAAGAGCTCATGCATGCAGGGCAAAGCTCCTGATCATGGGTGACTTTAACCACAAGGAGATCGATTGGGAGAACTTGGACCCACATGGGGGCCAAGATACATGGAGGGCTAAGATGATGGAGGTGGTACTGGAGAACTTCATGTACCAACACGTAAGGGACACTACAAGAGAGAGAGGAGAGGATGAACCAGCAAGGCTGGACTTAGTATTCACCTTCAGTAGTGCAGATATCGAGGACATCACATATGAAAGACCCCTTGGGGCCAGTGACCATGTGGTTTTAAGCTTCGAATACACAGTAGAGCTACAAGTGGAGGGAGAAGCAGGAAGGCCAGGACGAATGAAGCCAAACTACAAGAAAGGGGAATACACAGGAATGAGGAACTACCTGAACGGGGTTCAGTGGGACAGAGAACTGGCAGGGAAGCCAGTTAATGAGATGATGGAATATGTAGCAACAAAATGCAAGGAGGCTGAGGAGAGGTTTGTACCCAAGGGTAACAGGAGTAATGAAAAAGCCAGGATGAGCCCATGGTTTACCCAAAGGTGCAGGGAGGCAAAAACCAAGTGTGCTAGGGAATGGAAGAAATATAGAAGGCAAAGGACCCAGGAGAATAAGGAGAACAGTCGTAGAGCCAGAAATGAATATGCACAGATAAGAAGGGAGGCCCAAAGACAATATGAAAATGACATAGCAGCGAAAGCCAAATCTGACCCGAAACTGTTGTACAGCCACATCAGGAGGAAAACAACAGTCAAGGACCAGGTAATCAGGCTAAGGAAGGAAGGAGGAGAGACAACAGGAAATGACCGTGAAGTATGTGAAGAACTCAACAAGAGATTCAAAGAATTGTTCATAGAGGAGACAGAAGGGACTCCAGAAAGACGGAGAGGTGGGGCACACCACCAAGTGCTGGACACAGTGCACACAACCGAGGAAGAAGTGAAGAGGCTTCTGAGTGAGCTAGATACCTCAAAGGCAATGGGGCCAGATAACATCTCCCCATGGGTATTGAGAGAGGGAGCAGAGGCGCTATGTGTACCCCTAACAACAATATTCAATACATCTATCGAAACAGGGAGATTGCCTGAGGCATGGAAGACAGCAAATGTAGTCCCAATCTTTAAAAAAGGAGACAGACATGAAGCATTAAACTACAGACCAGTGTCACTGACATGTATAGTATGCAAAATCATGGAGAAGATTATCAGGAGAAGAGTGGTGGAACACCTAGAAAGGAATGATCTCATCAACAGCAGCCAGCATGGTTTCAGGGACGGGAAATCCTGTGTCACAAACCTACTGGAGTTCTATGACATGGTGACAGCAGTAAGACAAGAGAGAGAGGGGTGGGTGGATTGCATTTTCTTGGACTGCAAGAAGGCGTTTGACACAGTTCCACACAAGAGATTGGTGCAAAAACTGGAGGACCAAGCAGGGATAACAGGGAAGGCACTACAATGGATCAGGGAATACTTGTCAGGAAGACAGCAGCGAGTAATGGTACGTGGCGAGGTGTCAGAGTGGGCACCTGTGACCAGCGGGGTCCCGCAGGGGTCAGTCCTAGGACCAGTGCTGTTTCTGGTATTTGTGAACGACATGACGGAAGGAATAGACTCTGAGGTGTCCCTGTTTGCAGATGACGTGAAGTTGATGAGAAGAATACACTCGATCGAGGACCAGGCAGAACTACAAAGGGATCTGGACAGGCTGCAGACCTGGTCCAGCAATTGGCTCCTGGAGTTCAATCCCACCAAGTGCAAAGTCATGAAGATTGGGGAAGGGCAAAGAAGGCCGCAGACGGAGTACAGTCTAGGGGGTCAGAGACTACAAACCTCACTCAAGGAAAAAGATCTTGGGGTGAGTATAACACCAGGCACATCTCCTGAAGCGCACATCAACCAAATAACTGCTGCAGCATATGGGCGCCTAGCAAACCTCAGAACAGCATTCCGACATCTTAATAAGGAATCGTTCAGGACCCTGTACACCGTATACGTTAGGCCCATATTGGAGTATGCGGCACCAGTTTGGAACCCACACCTAGCCAAGCACGTAAAGAAACTAGAGAAAGTGCAAAGGTTTGCAACAAGACTAGTCCCAGAGCTAAGAGGTATGTCCTACGAGGAGAGGTTAAGGGAAATCAACCTGACGACACTGGAGGACAGGAGAGATAGGGGGGACATGATAACGACATACAAAATACTGAGAGGAATTGACAAGGTGGACAAAGACAGGATGTTCCAGAGATTGGACACAGTAACAAGGGGACACAGTTGGAAGCTGAAGACACAGATGAATCACAGGGATGTTAGGAAGTATTTCTTCAGCCACAGAGTAGTCAGTAAGTGGAATAGTTTGGGAAGCGATGTAGTGGAGGCAGGATCCATACATAGCTTTAAGCAGAGGTATGATAAAGCTCACGGCTCAGGGAGAGTGACCTAGTAGCGATCAGTGAAGAGGCGGGGCCAGGAGCTCGGACTCGACCCCCGCAACCTCAACTAGGTGAGTACACACACACACACACACACACACACACACAACGCCAGGAGCTTTCATGCAATATATGGGTTACGTAACAACAGAGAGGATTGTAAGTATGCAGTATGAACTTTCCATTAACACGAAATGAGGGAAAAAATGTTTGTAAGCTTAGTTTACTTAGAGCTTAAAAAACAAGAACTAGTAGCTAGTTATGTTGTAATGACTTTGAGATAAAACACTCTGCCCAACTTCCTTGGGCCATCCTAGGTAATTCACACGTTACTTTGTATGTATGTATGCATGTATGTATGGGGCTTTGTTCAGCTGTACGTAGATGAACCGGTACCCAAACAAACTCACACACGTGTTACCATGTATGACAACTGTTATCACGCTCACCACACACTGTCACTTAAGTGCACACACCACACACTATCACTTAAGTGCAAACACCACACACTATCACTTAAAAAGTGCACACACCACACACTATCACTTAACAAGTGCACACACCACACACTATCACTTAACAAGTGCACACCACACACTATCACTTAATTGCACACTCCACACACTATCACTTAACAAGTGCACACACCACACACTATCACTTAACAAGTGCACACACCACACACTATCACTTAACAAGTGCACACACAACACACTATCACTTAAGTGCACACATCACACACTATTACTTAGAATACACTTCTGCTGATATTGACTTAACCTATATATAAATCACACATCCTTAGGTAACTTCTATATTTGAGAAGCACCGATGAGATGAGTAGCATTATTCTCCATGAAGAGTATGAGTAGGTGGCCTGGTGGCTGAAGCTCCCGCTTCACACACGGAGGGCCCGGGTTCGATTCCCGGCGGGTGGAAACGTTTCGACACGCTTCCTTACACCTGGTGTCCTGTTCACCTAGCAGCAAATAGGTACCTGAGTGTTAGTCGACTGGTGTGGGTCGCATCCTGGGGAACAAGATTGAGAACCCCAATGGAAATAAGTTAGACAGTCCTCGATGACGCACTGACTTCCTTGGGCTATCCTGGGTGGCTAACCCTCCGGGGTTAAAAATCCGAAGAAATCTTATCTTTGATTTTATTTACTCCAGCCAGACGACCAATGTTAGCGACATTTGTCGCCTCTACTACTTTTCCTTTTAAAACTGGGCGCCAGATATCTAAAACTTGTCTTCAGTTCTGTCGCGCCTAGAAGCGTCAGAACGGCTTTGCACACAATTTCTAGATGTATTAAATTGTGGCAGGGAGGCGACGAGAGAGAGCAGAGCACTGAATTTGAGTCGTTGAAGGAAAGACTGGAGAGGAAGATGGAAGGGTTATGGGTGTTGGTTACCCTCTGGGGGAGAGGGGGCGGGGCGGTCAACCGTGGGTGGTTTGCTAGGTGTTGACTGTAAAATCAGCCAGCACAGGACTCTAATACTTTTTACTCCACCTCAGCAGTTTGAAGAGTAAAAATGGAAGAGATTAGCTAGCTGTGAAGGCAGGAACACTTAGTCCATCTTGATATAATAACCACTAAGAGCGCATTGTTGCCTCCTGACAATTAACCTCACCATCATTACTGATACTATCAGTATCATCATCACTACAACAGTGACAATTACCCGCATCATCAATGCAACAGTCACAATTAACCGCATCATTACTACAACAGTCACAATTAACCGCATCATCACTACAACAGTCACAATTAACCTCATCACTACAACTCACAATTAACCTCATCATTTCTACAACAGTCACAATTAACCGCATCATCACTACAACAGTCACAATTAACAGCATCACTACAACAGTCACAATTAACCTCATCATCACTGCAACAGTCACAACTAACCTCATCACTACAACAGTCACAATTAACCTCACCATCACTACAACAGTCACAATTAACCTCATCATTTCTACAACAGCGAGGAGAAGGCTGGAGGCAGTGGAGATGTCATGTCTGAGGGCAATGTGTGGTGTGAATATAATGCAGAGAATTCGTAGTTTGGAAGTTTGGAGGAGGTGCGGGATTACCAAAACTGTTGTCCAGAGGGCTGAGGAAGGGTTATTGAGGTGGTTCGGACATGTAGAGAGAATGGAGCGAAACAGAGTGACTTCAAGAGTGTATCAGTCCGTAGTGGAAGGAAGGCGGGGTAGGGGTCGGCCTAGGAAAGGTTGGAGGGAGGGGGTAAAGGAGGTTTTGTGTGCGATGGGCTTGGACTTCCAGCAGGCATGCTTGAGCGTGTTTAATAGGAGTGAATGGAGACAAATGGTTTTTAATACTTGACGTGCTGTTGGAGTGTGAGCAAAGTAACATTTATGAAGGGGTTCAGGGAAACCGGCAGGCCGGACTTGAGTCCTGGAGATGGGAAGTACAGTGCCTGCACTCTGAAGGAGGGGTGTTAATGTTGCAGTTTAAAAACTGTAGTGTAAAGCACCCTTCTGGCAAGACAGTGATGGAGTGAATGATGGTGAAAGTTTTTCTTTTTCGGGCCACCCTGCCTTGGTGGGAATCGGCCAGTGTGATAATAATAATTTCTACAACAGTCACAATTAACCGCATCATCACTACAACAGTCACAATTAACCGCATCATCACTACAACAGTCACAATTAACCTCATCATCACTGCAACAGTCACAACTAACCTCATCATCACTACTATAGTCACAATTAACCTCATCATCACTACAACAGTCACAATTAACCTCATCATTTCTACAACAGTCACAATTAACCGCATCATCACTACAACAGTCACAATTAACCTCATCATCACTACAACAGTCACAATTAACCTCATCATCACTACAACAGTCACAATAAACCTCATCATCACTACAACAGTCACAATTAACGGCATCATCACTACAACAGTCACAATTAACCGCATCATCACTGCAAGTCACAGTTAACAGCATCATCACTACAGTCACAATTAACCGCATCATCACTACAACAGTCACAATTAACCGCATCATCACTACAACAGTCACAATTAACCTCATCACTACAACAGTCAAAATTAATCGCATCATCACTACAAACGTCACAACCTCATCATCACTACAACAGTCACAATTAACCTCATCATCATTACAACAGTCACAATTAACCTCATCATCACTACAACAGTCACAATTAACCTCATCACTACAACAGTCACAATTAACCTCATCACTACTACAGTCACAATTAACCTCATCATCACTACAACAGTCACAGTTAACAGCATCATCACTACAACAGTCTCAATTAACCGCATCATCACTGCAACAGTCACAATTAATCTCATCATCATTACTGATACTATCACTATCATCATCACTGCTATGCTCCAGTCTTCAAAACTATCGTCTCTGTTTTCCTAATTAAGCCTCAGTTCCATTAACAAACACATAAAAATAATACAAATAATAATAATAAAATAATAATAAAAATAATAATTGTTACCTTTACTGAGTTGCTTATTTATCAAGTGTTGCAACGCTTCACACAGGTACAATGTTGCTTATTTATCAAGTGTTCCAGCGCTTCACACAGGTACAATGGTCTGTAGGTGTTCCTCTTGAGGTGAATTTTCTTCCAGTAACTGCAACATTTTGTTGAAACAGGTCACCAAGGTGTCGTGACCTGCTACGGTCTTCAGGTGACCCAGTACCCATAGTTCATCTTCGGAATATGCTTTCAATATTTGTTTTGTTGAGTTTTGATAATATGGCGACAGTGGCACTCCGGCACGACCCTGGCACGGTAGCAATGCCAATGTATAATACAAAACACAGAAAACACTGATTAATGTATTTATACAATATATGACAAAGTGAACGTACAATATTGCTTCATAACTTTGGTTGTGAGGGTAACGGCAACCATAGTTCTCAGTGTTAAGGATGGATAAAGCCATGTTGGGAGTAATGGAACATAATGCTGTCACAGGCAAAATGTTTCCCAATTCATTTTTGTTTGAATCTCTGGTATTTTGATTGCTTGTTGAGTCCCTGACTAAGTCAGTAAAAGTGTTTTCCTGCCTCGTGAAAGGATAAAATGTTGGTATGCGGAAGAATTTTCCATTTGTGGCTAGGTCCATGATGTACATTTGGGTGATGGGCACCATAATACAAACTATGGCAATGATAAATATAGTCCTGAGTAACCCTCCGTGGGAACCTGCATAGTTATTCCAGTACTTTTTAGTATTCTTTTGTATTTCTTCATCCGATTTTCCAGGGCTCTGAAGGAATGCTTTGATGGGTTTATGCTCTAAAAATAATTTGAGAACAATGGGAATGAGATTAAGGAAAGAGACCACAATGATTCTCTCCTTCAAGAAAGATAACACAGGAGAGTAACTATTAAGGTCACCTCCTGCACTTCTAACTCGGTAGTGGGTCCTGCAGATGTTGATGACATTGTCATCTTCAACACGGGTCTTGAAGCCGCTGCCTTGAGAGTAACACACAATATCACTCTCCCCGTCTAATTCATACCCCAATGTAATGAAAAACAAAACTATGTTGATTACGAAACAAATGACTGAACAGTAGACAGGGATAGTGTTAAGTGGATCTTTTATACCAAGAATCCACTGCATTATTCGCACCAAAGTTGTGAAAATCTCACGTCCATTATGGCGTCGTTGGCCTTCCATTTTTAAAGTTCTTATTCAAAATTTGATCTAAATTTTCAATACAATTTTATATTTTGCTCACTCTTTGACCTAAGTTAAAAAAAACTAGATAGCGTAATATAGTTATATTAGAATTCACAATAACTCACAGATGACTTAGTGAGTTTGAACTTATATAGATTATTCAAAATATGATGCTGTATATTAAGTTAAATATGCTGGATAATAGTGTAATATAATGAGGTTGAAATTCACAATAATCCACAGATAACTTTCAGGAACACAATATGTAAAAACAAAGTTACAGTGGTTGAACTTAATATACACGATTATAGATAATTTAGGGACATAAGCTCAGGTAAATATACGAGATAATAGTGTAATATAGTGAAATATAGTGACAGTGAAAGGAACGTTAATAAGGAAAGTGAGAATATTTGTGATTGTACCAATAGTGATGATAGTGTTATTGTCAATGATAGTGATAACCAACGAATGTGACAAGTTTCGCAGTGAAGATGATGGTGACAGATGCAGTAGCAGTCGTGACGATGGTGAGAGTTGCAGAAGTAGTGAAAATTATATTGACAGGGGCAGTCGTAGTGAAGTTGTTGGTGACAGACGATAGTGAAGATGATAGTAATAGATGATAATGACAGAAGAAATGAAAATGATAGTGACAGGTGTCACTATCAGGTGAAGATGATATTGATATGTATAGTGAAGATGATAGTGATAGGTGTAGTAGTAGCAAAGATGATAATGATAGGTGTAGTACTAGTAAAGATGATAGTGACAAGTGTAGTAGTAGTGAAGATGATAGTGACAGTAGTAATAGAGAAGATGATAGTGACAGTATTAATAGAGAAGACAATAGTGCCAGTAGTAATAGTGATGACGATAGTGACAGTAGTAACAGTGACGACGATAATGACAGTAGTGATAGTGACGACGATAGTGACAGTAGTAATAGTGAAGATGATAGTAATAGATGATAATGACAAAAGAAATAAAAATGAAAGTGATAGTGACAGGTATCACTATCAGGTGAAGATGATATTGATATGTATAGTGAAGATGATAGTGATAGGCGTAGTAGTAGTAAAGATGATAATGATAGGTGTAGTACTAGTAAAGATGATAGTGACAGGTGTAGTAGTAGTGAAGATGATAATGACAGTAGTAATAGAGAAGACAATAGTGCCAGTAGTAATAGTGATGACGATAGTAACAGTAGTAACAGTGACGACGATAATGACAGTAGTAATAGTGACGACGATAGTGACAGTAGTAATAGTGAAGATGATAGTAACAGTACTAATAATGAAGATGATAGTGACAGTAGAAATAGTGAAGATGGTTGTGACAGTAGAAGTAGAGTAGTGAAGATAGTGAGAGAAATAGTAACAATAAAGATTGTAATACTGAATATAGTGACAGTAGCTGTAGTAATACTAGTGAATGTAATAGTAAGTGCAGTAGTAGTAGTAGTAAAGATAGTGACAGTACAAGTAGCAACGAAGATGCTTGTAATAGCAGTAAAAATTAAGAGAATAAAGATTTTGTTTCTTTATTTAGGTTACAATGTGTAGTTACAATTTTAGTTTGCTAAGAACAAAGAAAGTCACTATCATGCCCGGGCATTTCGGGCAGACTAATCCTGGTACATAATAACTACTTAAATCTAGACAAGATAAGAATGATTAACTTTTATTGAAGACTTTATTTAATCTTAATACTAATGTGAAGTAGTGAAGATGGAGGCTTATGAGAATAACAATATTGACGTTACACATAATAAAAGAAATATTATAATTAATGATAAGAGCGGAAATATTTGATGGATTGGCAGATGCTTAATAGAGTAGAGGTTATATAATAGAGTAGAGGTTATATAATAGAGGTCATATAATAGAGTAGAGGTCATATAATATAACTAATTAAAAGTTGTCTTGGTTAGTACTGAGAGTTGAGATTACTTTTAAGCGAAGTCCTAAATTTATAAGTAGTCAGGATCCTTTACTGGTTTAGCTAGTGAATTCCAGATCTTTGGGACCTTTATGTGTATTGCACAGTGTGAGACTGACACGAGGGATGTTGAACAGTGCCTTCTTACCTTGGAGGGTCAGCCACCTAGGATAACCCGAGAAAGTCAGTGCGTCATCAAGGACTGTCTAACTTATTTCCATTGGGGCCCTCAAGCTTGTCCCCCAGGATGCAACCCACACCTGTCGACTAACACCCAGGTATCTATTTGCTGTAAGGTGAACATGACACCAGGTGTAAGGAAACGTGTCGAAATGTTTCTACCCGCCGGGAATCGAACCCGGGCTCTCCGTGTGTGAAGCAGGAGCTTCAGCCACCGGGCCACCGGGACTGACAGTATTGTGACTGTGCATTCTGTTGTAGTTATTAAGATGTTTATGTGGAGGATTTACATTGGAGTTTAATGTTTTGTATATGTAGTAGGGACAATGGGTGTATGTCTCGTATATTTAGCAAATTCAGGGTTTTGAAAAGCGGTAGGGTGTGCTGTCTAGCCCAGGAGCTGGTGATCATCTGCATAGTAGCCAAATCTCAAAGTGACAGCCAGGGTCCAAGAATTTTAAAGAAATTGTTATTTTTTCTTACGAAATAGTAGAGAACCTTTTAATGAAGGTAATAAAACAAAAAGTACGAAATTTGATGGAAAATTGACGAAATTACTCTCCCGCGAATTTTGCTGCGTCAGCGATAATTACTCGTCGGCGATTTTGCCGATTTGACTCCCATTTTAGGCCAATTGCATTATTTCAGTCGATCAAATTCTTAGATATTTCGCTAGTATTACTTCTATTTTAGAGATTGAACACAAACAATTGCCCAATAAACTGTTTCAACTACCCAATAAATTGATCAGAAATTGGTAATTTGGCCAATTGAACACAAAGTTCAAAATATTCCAATTTCAAAATAGCGTCCAGAATAAACACTGCAGACATTCCTGGCACTAAACTAACATTTCTTCTGTTTATTAGTTA
This sequence comes from Cherax quadricarinatus, assembly GCF_038502225.1. NCBI lineage: Eukaryota > Metazoa > Arthropoda > Malacostraca > Decapoda > Parastacidae > Cherax > Cherax quadricarinatus. The sequence continues at coordinate 89,589 of NW_027196040.1, read as the reverse complement.
TGTTTTCAGGCTTTACAAATGAATCCCATTTTGATTTTGATTTGCATAATGAATTTTTAATCACACCAAAAAATAGAAGATTTACTCTTATGCAATATTGTTATAACTGTTTAAATAATATCAACACAATCATGAATGTATATTAGACTCACCAGGTAATGTGTATCAGACGCGTGACGTCATTTGTTTACTCTTGAAATCTTAATAATAATCTTTATTTACTACAAGTACATGGTATACAGTCCTAGCTGACAACAATGACATACTACTACATAGAAAGCCACTTGTTATGCTGAGCATCTCGGGCAAATTAGGTCAGTGTCCCAGGATGCGACCCACACCAGTCGACTAACACCCAGGTACCCATTTTACTGATGGGGAACATAGACAACAGGTGGAAAGAAACACGCCCAAAGTTTCTACTCTGGCTGGGAATCGAACCCAGGCCCTCGCCGTGTGAAGCGAAAGCGTTAACCACCAAGCCACCAGAGCCCCTATGATTGTACTATGATTGTAAACAACTTTCTCAGAGTGGATTTCGAACCCATGCTAGTCCTAGAATTGCTTGGTTCAGGACTAGCCTGCCGTGTATCTGAACCTAACTTCGTTAGGTTCAGATCCATCTAGCAGTAATTTAGTAAATTGGATATGAGAGGTGAGATAGGATAACGTCGCTTAACCTGGAAAATATAATAGCGTAAAAATTCTGGAACGTGAAACTTGGGAAAATTTCGACGGCAAACGAAAACGGAAGAATTAGAAAACTGTACTTCACCACGGCCGATCAACAGCATTTTTTGATGAAATTATCTGAAGTAGATGACCGAAGATAAGTGTGGTGGAGTTAATGACCTAAAATGTTTCATAATACACCTGAGGGGTGGTATGAGGTCCGCGGCGCGCGAGCGAAAAAGCAATTCGAAAAATTATGGAAATTGAATTAATCAAATAGAAAAATTAGCTTAACTCTTTGGCAATACTCTGGTACAAGAATCAATATTATACGACGTTTCTACAAGGAATTACAGTCATTTGTATCATGTATGGTGACGGCGATGTCCGCAGCACGTCTGCTCTCACGCCGTATATTTTTTGGATTTTTTTTCTTGTTTTTTCTCGCTATTTCTTGCATTTTTCTTTCTAATATAATAATTGGCCTGGTGGCCAAAGCTCCCGCTTCGCACACGGAGGGCCCGGGTTCGATTCCCGGCGGGTGGAAACATTTCGACACGTTTCCTGTTCTGTTCACCTAGCAGCAAATAGGTACCTGGGTGTTAGTCGACTGGTGTGGGTCGCATCCTGGGGGACAAGATTAAGGACCCCAATGGAAATAAGTCAGACAGTCCTCGATGACGCACTGACTTTCTTGGGTTATCCTGGGTGGCTAACCCTCCGGGGTTAAAAATCCGAACCAAATCTTATCTTGACGATTTGGCATCATACGAGAGTAGGAGGAGCTTATCCGTGGAGCGCCAGCCATTCAGGAACCATCTGGGAACATTAGCTGATTCAGCGGAATTCCTGCTCTCGAGAGAGGCAAGTAAGTAAGTTTATTCAGATATACACAAATACAGTTACATAGATTATCATACATAGCAAATGTGTAGAGAACCTAAGATAACCCAAAAAAGTCAGACAGAGTGACTTATTTCTATTGGGGTCCTTTTACCTTATTATTTTTTTTTTTATTTTATTTAAAACCAATACAGTTTAACATAAAAATAAAGAAACAGTATGGAACCTAATCAAATTAACTGACAAACGGATTGTACCTACATGCTCGCAAGATATTACAACAAAAACTTACAGCAAGAACATAGCTAAAAAAAAATTACATGTCACAGGGTCATGAATTGACATATATACAAAACCTTGCATATATATAAATTGTACATATAAATGACATCTGACAAAGGTTCAATACACTTGAACATGAAATATACAAAGAAATTATATCAGTTAAATCCCATCCTTCACATTAATCAAAAAACCAAATCCTAACATCATAATCTTACTAGAACATCTACAAACGTATCCCTAACAATACAGCTTTACATATACCAACATACAAATAAACAGAAAAAGAATACAGCTTAGAACACAATAACTGAAGCGCCATACTGTTACAATACACCCATATACAAATCTCAGACACAAATGGACTACGTCACTAAACTGTCTAGATATGTCTGTATACCATACAGACTAAAACTTAACATCAAGAACTTAGCATTAACACCAAACCGGTATCAGGGTACAGACCAGAATTATAAACTTTAAAAAGAATCAATCATGCATATATAAAGTATTACATAACGTCTGACCCATGACAAAGGCTCAATACAATAGAAAGGGATATATATTTATATATATACACACACACACCCACACACCCATCCACACACACACACCCACACGTACACACAAAAATTTTCACAAAATCACATTAATCAGATTCACTGTATGCACAATGCAAAACAGTATATAAGTATATCTCATCGTGCAAAAACCCAGCACGTAACATAAATACAAACTAAAACACACTTCCTGTCGCAAAGAACTTAATACTCAAGAATCATGTTATACAAGACTGATACACATCATAATTATACATAAAAAAATCTACTATATTATACCTACATTCTGAAAAGTGTTATATCTAACATAACGAGACCTTGAGCTCTACATCCACACTTGGATGCCATAAAGTCTCAATGAAAACCAGGAAACCATTCCAAACCCACATTCACAACACTCTCACGACCCCCCCCCCCCAGGGAGGCGAGCCCGCTGTTACCCCCTGACTCCCTCCAACCTATGTTTAAAACCCCTTCACTCACTCATTTTCAATCACAGATTTACGAGAATCCCTAACGTTAGCATTCTATACCCGTCTGAGAAAGCCTGATCCCACCTCCTCCCATACAAATCTCTGTTACGACACATCGTACGATAGAACGTTACCGTCAGACCCTTCCTTCGCTCTTCACTATCCCCTCTCCCCCTCATCACCCACGACATATATATATAATCTACCATGATATAATCTAAAGCTCTTATGACACCCTCGTCTAACCCACCCATATCTAGACTTAGAGCACGCAAAACCGACACCCCACGGCCCCCCACCCTCTGTACCAACCTACTTAACCAGCACCTAACCTCCTCTAGTCCTTCACAAAAGTAAACTACATGGAACGCTGTCTCATCCCCTCCACAGATACCACACCCCCCACCCTCCACAACCTGTCTGTTTCGTAATATCTCACCAGACGGAAGGATCCCATGCAGAAAACGAAACATCACCTCACGCGCCCGAGGGTTTAACTTCATTTTACTAAACCTAAACCAAATACTCTTCCACGCATACATGGGGAACAAACCCTCAACTGGGACAACGCACCTACCTACAAGTAACCTACACAAAACCCTTATACGAACCTTTCTCAGTTCCCTAACCAACATCACAGCCCTCAAAACTATTTCACATTCCCTCAACTCCATTCCTCGATACCACATAACCAGCCTGTCGTGTATCCTTCCCAAACGCCCCGCGTTCACACCCTCACGCAACACTTCCCAATTAATAAACACACATTTAGCCCTCCGTCTCAAATCCAACAACCCCAACCCACCCTGACTTACAGGTAACATTACAACTTCCCTCCGTAACCAATCACAACGTGAACCCCACAAAAATTTGTACACCCATCTTAGTATCCCCGCAATCGCTGTCCCTGTAATTGGGAACACAGCTGCAACATGCCAAACCTTACTATACAATAAAATGTTCACGACTATCACTCGCTGTATCAGAGTTAGGTGCTGGGGTCTCAGAACACCTAGACGCCCCACGATCCTTTCCAATAACCTATCCGAGTTTTCCTCCCGCGCTGCAACCATGTCATCCCTATAAATAATACCACAAATCTTTAAAGACACCGCCTATTCTTTAACAACATTACATCTCCCCCCCCACACCCCCCACCCAAGAACCCAACCCCATGCACCTTGACTTCGCACTATTTACCTGCATACCCGTGGCACTTCCAAATAATTGCACCACCTCGTCCAACACTCCCATTGACATCCCTTCACGAATGAGAACAGTGGTGTCGTCAACATATCCAATTAACCCCGGCCAGGCCCTCCCACCCCCCACACTTCCCTCACAATATTTGGGACATGGGGCATCCCTGTCTAAGGCCTCTTCCCATTGCAATTTCCCTCCCCATACACCCATTAATCTGTATCCTCATTTTCGCCCCCTTGTACAACGTATTTACCCACTCGACTATTTCCTCCCCAAAACCCTGTCTCCTAAGTATAACCTGCAAAGCTCCTCTTTCCACTCTATCATATGCTCCCTGCCAATCTAGAGCCAACAAAGCCGCCCCTCCACCCCCACCCTTATCTTCCACAAAACTTCTCAGTATCCCATGTCCTTCAATCATCGACCTTCCCGGCAACCCAAACTGAGATTTTGACACCACCCTCTCCACAACACATTTGAACCTATTACCTAAAATTTTTGCAAACACCTTATAGTCTGCACACATCAGTGATATGGCTCGGTACTCCCGAAGGGTGGGCTGCCCCTTGACCTTCGGGACCAACACTACAACTGCTGTTTCCTGCTTTTCCCCCAACTTACCCTTCTCCTTCATACTATTAAATAACCTAACTATAAATTCCTTTATCAACGCCCAATGTTGTAAATAAAATTCTACCGGGAGACCATCAATACCGGGAGCTTTCCCCTTCCTCATTCCCCTTAACGCATTCTCTATTTCCTCTGCCGTAATAGTCCCACCTAAAGCCTTTCGATCACTATTTCCTAAATTACACGTCACATACGTACACACCTTGTCTAACGCCCCGTCACCCACCCACCCCCACTGTTCCAGTACTTCTCGTACTAAGCCTCCGCATATGCACACATCCCCTTCGTGGTTCGTATCTCCTGCCCTACTCTATAATTCCCAACCATCTCCGTTACCTCTAAACATGGTATAGCTGTCAGCGCCTGCCTTTGCTTTTGATGCCGCAAAACACACGCTGACGGCTTGTCGCCCCAAAGCACTTCCTCCACCCCTGCCTGCACCCTTACAGCTTGAAACCTTTCATTTTGCAACACCCTCAACCTTCCCTTTATTTCAGCTATTTCATCCATAGGAAAATTATTCCCACCCACCCCCCTCCCATAGCAACCTCTTAACCTATCCTCTAAATAGTTAGCCAGTTCATATTTTAAATTATTAATACGTTTTCCCTCTCTCACATAAAACTTTCTAATCCTTTCCTTTGCGACACTATCCCACCATGTCACAATGTCATCCACTCCCTGTTCTTCCACACTAAGCTCCCTCCATAGGACTGAAAACCCCTCCAACCCCTCCTCATCACCTAACACACATATTTAATTTCCAATAACTTCTATATATGTCTGCGAGCGTCCCCCACCCAACCTCCACCACCACTGCCCTATGATCTGACATTGTAGCCTCAACAGTACTGAAAGATTTCACATCCACTCCCTGAGAAAGGTACACTCTATCTAGTCTCGCAGCATATCCACTCTTAACAAACGTATATTCAGTCTCCCACACCTCCCCCCCAAAGGCATCACGTAACCTAACATCCCTTAATAAATCCCTAAGAGCCACAGACATATATCCAGCCCCTCTTGGGTCCACATCAGCCACCCTGATTACACTATTCCAGTCCCCACCAACTATTGCCACCTCTGGCAGTGCACTTAAGAAAAACACAAGATCCTCACACACAAAATCATTCTTTACCTTTATGTTATTTTCTGCCGGCGCATACACACTCACAAAAGACACCCGCTTACCCATCCACCACCCATCCTCACGCAACACCCTCAATCCCCCTCCTCCCTCGCTTCTCTGCAAAACAAACGGGCTCGTCTCCCTTATTAAAATTCCCACACCACCTTTTAGACGGGGAGATGGCAGGATAACTACTCGAAATCCTGCCACCTCCAACACCCTACCCTCTTTGAAATTGTGCTCCTGCAGGAACACAACATCCACTTTAGATTTATTCAGAAAATTACGAAACCAATCTCTCTTCATACCGCTACAAAACCCATTAACATTTACAGACATACACCTAAGGCCTATTAAAGTTTCCATCCCTGCTTCCTCTCATCACTCTTTACAACTCCAGAGCTTGAATTTACGTTCGACACCTTCAGAGTGCTCTCTTTCCCTCCCCCCTTCTTCCGGTGCCTCCTATCATGGCTACCACCACCTACACCACTACCTTCACACTTCACCTCAGTCTGTTTCCCATGCCTTTGTGCAGGCGTAAGGACGTCATCAGAATCTGATGTAGCCGCCCTCTTTCTCGTGACAGTCATGTTACACATGTCTTGGTCAGATGTTACCTCTCGATGAACCTCCACCTCCACCTGAGAATGGTTTAATGATTCAATGGACGACTCCAAACCACCATCACCTCCCAAAATATCATGTCTCGGACTTTCTGGAAGCGACGATTCGCCAATGACACCACGCTCAGATGTAACGTCCCTCTCTGGTGGCGACAACGTCTTCATCACCTCCACCAATTCCTCCTCAGTCTCAAGAACCTTCTCTTGTACTTGCTGCTCCTCCTTATCCACAGGAGACGACACCTGTTCAGGCTGTTGGGGGCGGGACTCCAACTCACCGCCAGTCCTGTGTGCCCGATCCACTATCTCGCTCCACAAAACACCACGCCCCCCATCCGATGTTTGTTCCTCACCTGCCATCTTTGAAGCAGGGGCTGCGACGTCCACCACAGGTCCAGGCACATGTCTTCACTTGTCACAGGTCGCCGCTATGTGATCATACTCACCACATAGGCGGCACGTACGTCGTTGTCCTGGGTACATTACCATTACCTGCGTCCTGAAATCTTGAAGATACACATAGGATGGTATTGGGTGCCTCAAAGTCATTTTGAGGTTCAAAGAACCCTCTGGAAAACCAGCATAGGCTCCTGCCGCCCACGTACCATGTTGAGCATAATGCACCGTCCCATACTTCTCAAAAACTTTCCTTATATCCTCCTCGTCCGCCTCAAAGGGAACGTTGCGTAACTTGATCCACGTATAATACCGTGAAACATCTATCATTCTTACACTGACAGCTGGTGTGACGTTAAGACTCACGTCCTGAAACCTGGTGACTAACGATTCATAAACCGTTGCTGATAGCAGTTTGACGAAAATTCGTTGTCCTCCGTTCAATGCTACACCATACAAGTCACTATCTTGTACTCCATAAGTCTCCCGTATGATCTTTGGCAATAAGACTTGCGCAGAACTGGGCGTTATCGTTCCTTTAAGTAGCTCAATGCCTACAGTATTTATCCTTCGTCTCAGACTAACCGCCATCTTGACAATCACAGTGCACCTAAGTTGTTAGCCGAGGTGTGACAGCACCACTTCACGCCACTGCAGCCAGGTGACCTTATTATTATAATGTAAAGGTTATAATATTTTCTTATTATTTTATAATGAAGATAACATATACGCGGGAGATATCATTTCATTATTTCGCTTATATCAGCTCTACGGCTCATTTATCTCTCAGAATTTATCTAATATGACAAAATAAAACTATAAATGACATACAAACATGTTATATACTCTAAACTAAATAAAATAGGCCATAATATGGCAAGTGTCCACCAGCAGTATTCCATATAAAATTATTTCCCCTCCTCTCCATGTCGTATTCTTTGGCCTTAAATAAGAGAAAACGGAATCTTGAAGTGGCTAACTGCGCTAGAACACCAGTTTTATAAGGAAACGCCGAAACAAAACGCGATTTTCGCTGAAAAAAAAAATAGAGACGGGGGGGGGGGGGGCGGCCCGCGTTCCAGGCCAATATCTCGGTAGTAAATTATTGACTTATTTCGCTTAACTACGCATTTACTACTTAAGTGGAATAATATTCATATAAATTGAAAAATAATGATTGTTCTTATTTTTAGTGATGCACTTTTGGAAATATTCCTAATATTTTGGGATTTATGTGAGAGTAAAGGGCAGATATTTTGCAACAGTCTAAGTACTTCCAAACTTTATTTTTTCATGGATTAAAGATAAGATATTTAGAGGAAAGTGCAACATCAAAAATTCGTATTAGTATTGTTCTCTCGGTACCAAGTGCCCAAACAACCTTACGTGGCGCCATATAGGACTACCTTCCTGCCAAATGTCATTTTCAGTAAATCGTTCTTCTTTCATTTGTTGTTTTTGGGTATCTTAATGACAAATATTTACAGTAAATAGAGTAAAGTAAATACGTCGTCTTGTGCACCGGGCAATGAAAGAAATCTGACAAAAAAAGAATTTAGTTGTGCTACCGCCCCTAAAGCAAAAGATAAATAGTAAAAGTACTTGAAGCAGTAGTTAGTCTGGATCCACAATAAGAGTAAATCACTTTAAGAACATAAGAACATAAGAAAGGAGGAACACTGCAGCAGGCCTGTTGGCCCATACTAGGCAGGTCCTTTACAATTGATCCCACTAACAAACATTTCCCCAACCCAATTTTCAATGCCACCCAAGAAATAAGCTCTGATGTGAAAGTCCCACTCAAATCCAACCCCTCCCACTCATGTACTTATCCAACCTAAATTTGAAACTACCCAAAGTCCTAGCCTCAATAACCCAACTAGGTAGACTGTTCCACTCATCAACTACCCTATTTCCAAACCAATACTTTCCTATGTCCTTTCTAAATCTAAACTTATCTAATTTAAATCCATTACTGCGGGTTCTCTCTTGGAGAGATATCCTCAAGACCTTGTTAAGGGTAGAATCTGGGCAATTTTCCGCGCGCTCAACCAAAAATCGAAAAATTATGGAAATTGAGTTATATATACCGAAAAATAGCTTAACTCTTTGGCAACACAATGGTACAAGAATCAATGTTCTAAGACGTTTCTACAAGAAATTATAGTCATTTATATCAGGTATGGTAACGACGATGTAGGTAGCGCGTCTGTTCTCAACCCAAGTATTTTTTGGAATTTTTTCCTTGTTTTTTATTGCTTTTTCTTTGCATTATTCTTTCTAATATAATAATTGATTATTTGGCATCATATAAGAGTAAGTGGAGCTTATCAATAGACGTCTAGCCTATCAGGAAGCACCTGGGTACACTCGGCAATGCTCCCCCTCCAGATGGTGCCAGGTGAAATCACTTCATTATTACGTTTATATCAGCTTATATATCAACTATACGGCTTATTTATCTATCAGAATTGATCTAATATGATATAATAAACACTATAAATAACAAACAAACATGTTATATACTCTAGACTGAATAAAATAGGCAATAATATAGCGAGAGTCCACCAGCAATATTTCGATATAAATGTGTTACTCCTCGTCTCCTAGTTGTATTGTTTGGTATGTGAGTGATAGAAAACGGTATTTTGAAGAGGATAACTGCACTAGAACATCAGTTTACTAAGAAATACACCGAAAAAAACGCGATTTCCGCGCAAAAAAACATTTTTTTGAGACGGTAGGCCTGCCGACGTTTTCTAGGCCTATATCTCGGAGGTAACTTTTTCACATATTTCGCTAAAGTACACCATTATTAATGATTGTATTGAAATGATTTTCACTGACAATATAAAACAAAGTGTGTTTGAAAATGTGATGATTCTTTTTTTGGAATATATCAAATATTTTTGTCTATCAAATGTATTTTTTTTCCATGATAATAAGATATATTAGATGAAACATGTGCATCCCAAATTAGTGTCAGATGTATTCTAACGGTTGGGATTGTCGGAAGTGCCACTCGAAGTGCCATTTTGTCATACTTTGCTGCCATATATGAAGTCACTAAAATATTTTTTTCTCTGTTGTTTGTTGGCCAATCATACTGAAACTTTGTCACATTCTTCTACATATGAACCTCTAAATGTACACCAAAAATAAAAGAAATTGGTTGAAAAATAAAAGAGTTGGCCGAAATTAGGAAGTCCCTCCTATCCCCTTTATTAATACCTATCTTCCACTTGTACACTTCGATCAGGTCTCCCCTCATTCTTCGTCTAACAAGTGAATGTAACTTAAGAGTCTTCAATCTTTCTTCATAAGGAAGATTTCTAATGCTATGTATTAATTTAGTCATCCTACGCTGAATGTTTTCTAACGAATTTATGTCCATTCTGTAATATGGAGACCAGAACTGAGCTGCATAATCTAGGTGAGGCCTTACTAATGATGTATAAAGCTGCAGTATGACCTCTGGACTTCTGTTGCTTACACTTCTTGATATAAATCCCAGTAATCTATTTGCCTTATTATGTACGCTTAGGCATTGCTGTCTTGGTTTAAGGTTGCTGCTCACCATAACCCCCAAGTCCTTTTCGCAATCTGTATGGCTAAGTTCTACATTATTTAACTTATAAGTGCTAGGGTTATGGACACTCCCGAGCTTCAGAACCTTGCATTTATCTACATTGAACTGCATCTGCCACTTTTCTGACCAAGAGTAGTTTGTCTAAATCCTCCTGAAGTTCCCTAACATCTACGTTTGAATCAATTATCCTACTTATCTTTGTGTCATCGGCGAATTTGCTCATATCACTAGTAATTCCTTCATCAAGATCATTGATATATATTATAAACAACAACGGGCCCAAGACTGATTCCTGTGGAACGCCACTTGTTACTGATCCCCACTCGGATTTAACCCCATTTATGGACACTCTCTGCTTCCTGTCTGTGAGCCATGATTCGATCCACGAGAGCACCCTTCCCCCAATGCCATGAGCTGCTACTTTCTTCAACAGTCTTTGGTGCGGAACTCTATCAAATGCCTTACTAAAATCTAAGTAAATAATATCAAATTCTTTATCGTGGTCAACAGCCTCAAAAGCTTTACTGAAGAAAGTTAATAAATTAGTTAGACAAGACCGGCCTCTTGTGAATCCATGCTGAGTATCATTAATCAAGCTATGCTTATCGAGATGGCTTCTTATAATCTGAGCTATAATTGACTCTAGTAATTTGCCTACAATTGAGGTCAGGCTTATTGGGCGGTAATTTGACGGTAACGACTTGTCCCCTGTTTTAAAAATAGGAATTACATTAGCCATCTTCCACATATCAGACACTACACCTGTTTGAAGAGATAAATTAAAAATATTAGTTAATGGTTCACAGACTTCCATTTTGCATTCCTTAAGAACCCTTGAAAAAACCTCATCAGGACCCGGTGACTTATTTTGCTTCAGTCGGTCTATCTGCTTCACAACCATTTCACTAGTGACTGTGATGTTACATAATTTATCTTCTTCAGGTCCACTATAAAAAATTAATTACCAGAATATTATTAGTGTCTTCCTGTATAAAAACCGAGAGAAAATAATTATTTAAAATCGAGCACATTTCATTCTCTTTGTCAGTAAGATGCCCATAGATATTTTTAAGGGGACCTATCTTATCTCTAACTTTTGTTCTATATACTTGGAAAAAACTTTTTGGGTTAGTTTTAGAATCCCTAGCAACTTTAATTTCATAGTCCCTTTTAGCTTTTCTTATCCCCTTTTTAATGTCCCTCTTAATGTCAATATACTGATTCATAAGATGACCCTCGCCTCTTTTGATAAGCCTATAAATTCATTTCTTATGCCCTAGTAGATATTTCAGCCTATTATTCATCCATTTTGGGTCATTTCTATTTGATCTAATTTCTTTGTAAGGGATAAACGTTCTCTGAGCAGCATGTATTGTGTTCAGAAAACTCATATTGATAGCTCTCTTCGTTACCCCAGTCAACAGATGATAAGTGTTCTCTAAGCCCATCGTAATCTGCTAAGCGAAAATCTGGGACTGTTACTGAGTTATCCCTACTATCATACTTCCATTCAATGCTAAATGTAATTGATTTGTGGTCGCTAGCACCCAGTTCCTCAGAAACTTCTAAATTATTAACAAGGGATTCGTTGTTTGCCAGAACTAAGTCAAGCAGGTTATTACCCCTTGTAGGTTCTGTCACAAACTGCTTCAAAAAACAATCCTGAACTACTTCTAAGAAGTCGTATGATTCTAAATTCCCAGTCAAGAAATTCCAATCAATATGACTAAAGTTAAAGTCTCCTAGAATTACTACATTATCGTGCCTTGTGGCCCTAACAATTTCCTCCCATAGTAGTCTCCCCTGGTCCCTATCTAAATTTGGGGGACTGTATATCACACCTAAAATTAATTTTTCATGCCCCTCTGAAAATTCTATCCAAACAGACTCTGTATGTGTTACTTCAGACTTAATACCCGTTTTTATGCAACATTTCAAGCGATCTCGGACATACAATGCCACCCCACCCCCCTTTCCGACACTTCTATCTACTTGGAACAATTTAAAACCCTGAATGTGACATTCTGCAGGCATGTCCCGACTTTTTTAATTAAACCACGTCTCAGTAATGGCAAATACATCTATGTTACCTGCACTAGCAACTAGTCTCAACTCGTCCATCTTCTTCCTAGCACTGCGACTATTTGTGTAATAAATATTTAAAGACCCTCCTCTCTCTTTACCCTTCCTGCTCCTTTCTGTTTTTCCACTAAACCTATTGCTGTCCTTGTCAATCCATTTATTTGGATAGACTGGATAGTTTTGATGAAACTTCAAAATTCTTCACAGAATGCCCCTCAGTTATGAAAGGGGTTATTTCATGTCAACGAAGGAATTGAAACTATCAATGAGTTGATACTACCCTTTCTCTCTTTTCCCTTCCCCTTTCCTGATTAAATAAGACTGGTCTCCATTCCCATACGCTACGTAACCTCTAACACAGAGGCGGCCCCTGAAGTTTTATACAGGTTGGGCATTAAGGGCTGATGTTCCCCCGTTCCTTTCCTGGGCGCCGCCCTCTTCCCTGTCCACTATGTTGGACCCCGACGAGTTGTTTTCCAGGGTACTTAAAGAATGCAAAACGGAACTTAGCCATTAACGAGCGTGTGTAATGTGTCTATCCTAACTGGTGTTGTGCCAGAGATGTGGAAGATAGCTAATGTAGTTCCTATTTTCTAATCAGGTTATAAATTCATTCCTTCAAATTACCATCCAATAAGCCTGACGTTTATAGTAGGCAAATTATTAGAATCAATTATAGCTGATATTATTAGAAGTCATCTTAAATTTGATTAATGAATCTCAGCATGGGCTTATGAGAGGTCGTTCCTGCCTGAGAAATTTACTGACGTTCTTCAAGAAAACATATGAGGCAGTAAACAGCCGGCGATGGTGACGATAGTGTTGGGGTCGTTGACGAGGTCCTTAAGGGCAGTGATGTATCGTCTAGGAAGATTAGAAGAAGGTTCATAAAGCTGCAGTGAGAATGCCCTGTATATAACCCTTCTGGAAGTTACTATCACTGTGTCTATGGTTCCTGGTAACTAGGTTGAGTTGATAGTTAGGTTTGCGTATGTTAGTGGTAAATTTGAGTCCAAGACTCGGTGCTTGTTTCTCGTAGTCAGTTAAGGTCACAGGTGAGTGTGACTCATTAGTGGAGTCAGACGTGAAAATGGTAGTAATGGTAAATGGTAGTAATGGTAAATGGTAGTCATGGTAAATGGTAATCTGTGAAGCATTTCTGGCCTCCAGCTATAGTTATTTAGATTAAGATTAGTAATATAAATAAAAAAATAACTGTTAATAAATAAAATATCTTCAAATAAGTTGCAGATATATCTCTTGACCACTAACAGCCGTGTTAAAGAAATATGAGAAAACACTTGACAGGTGAACCAGTGGTTCTGAAAGAGTTGGTTCAGTCGCTCTGCCTCAACCTTACATGTCAGCGACTGTGATCAGTTTAGTGTTGGGTGAGGTAGTGACCACATGTGTGTGCTACAGTGCTCAATATTACGTGTTAAATGTTAGTGATACCGTGAGTCGTATAGTGAGAAATATAATACACAGTGTTATTGTTATGAGGATAAAATCAAATCAAGATACAGTGTTGCAGTATTTAGGATGTCACACGATTAATTTACAATGTTAGATATACTCAGAGGGGATTTTTAAGTGATTTTCAGTTTTGTTTTGTTTTTAATTCCAAAATTTTCGTTTTTCGTTCATAATGTGAGAAGCCTCATCCGATATGTTTATAATTTTCAACTCTTGTGTAGTGTAAATAGAGCTGGATTAATGCAACAATAAGCAAGTGCTTATTGTTGCATTAATTGTTACATTAATTTAATTGTCACTGATTCAAGCTGTTGAAACAACTACCTTCATTCTGACATAGTTCGAGCCCTGGTCACTGGCCGGGCGAGGCCTGGCCACAGGCCGAGCGAGGCCTGGTCACAGGCCGGGCGAGGCCTGGTCACAGGCCGGGCGAGGCCTGGTCACAGGGCTTTATCCCAGGAAACCCTCTCCAGGTATCACCAGGTACACAGCTTCCAACATTCATAAAAGATGCCTCTTGATTCACCGACAACTGAGTGAAATTCAGGTGTGTAGTGTAGAGATGACAATTTTCTATGTAATATAATGCAGAAGAAGCCACGAGAAATGCATTGTTGCAAGACATCGACAGATAGGAAGGCAGAGCTGTATGACCCTTATAGGTTTAGCGCTTAGTTATGATAATAATAACAGATAGGAGGTAAAATTCTTTGAGTCAAGGCAGAAAGTATCGGTGTAACCTGTCTTGCTTCAGAGAATTTCCCCTTTTAACTGTTGGTGTCTTGCAACATTACATAGCTCCTGACAATGTACGAGTGTGTGAAAGATCTAGAGCTAAAGATTTCCATCTCCAACTGACTTGTTCTTCATTGTTAAGACAGCCTATTTGTGTTGCAGTGTGTATAAGTAAAAAAATCATTCGCAGATTCCTCTCGTGAACGTCTTCAGTGTTTAATGCCTGACGCAGCTGAACACCTTGAACGTTCGCGTTAAATTTTATTTGTGTGTGGGTGGAGGGGGGGATTTATCAATATTTACAAAATGGTTAATGAAACTTGGAATCATTGTAAACTGCCATAACTGGAGAATTACTCTTCAAATCGGCTTCACACTGTCACCACTCGTGTGGCTTACTAAACACAATGTTCACACTGTTACTGGCTACCAGAAGTCCCAATTTCCTATTTTCACTGAATAAAAAGTTTAGTTAATTTATATTTAATAACTAAAATTATTCTTCTGATCGACCAAAAAATTATAATGAATCATTCTGTATGAATGATGACCATCCATAAGTTATTATTAGTAAGTATAAATTTTAAATATTCCTGAAATTGTTACAAAGTTTGGAATCAATCCAATCAGATCATTTACTCGAATGTTTTTTTCTGATCGTCTTCAAACTTTCTCCGCTGATTTATTTTATGAACAGAATGTTTGATGCTGACTTTCAGTTGTGATGATTTCAATTTGCCAAATTTATTAATTCCCAATTCCAGTGTAATAAACAAAAAATGTTTCTGATGGAGTGTTTTTTTTTATTGTTGATTTGGTACTGTATGGCTAACAGTTGGATTTTTTTTAAGGTAATTTAAAAAAAAAATTCTTGAAACATTAAAGTTCTTTAAACGAGTGTAGATTATTTTTAACTTAATATAAACGTAGGGAAAAACCTGCGAAAAATACGTTTTTTTATGGATTTTTTTTTGTATCAAGGATAGGCTGGATTATTTTCAGAACATTTTCGGCAAAACTTTGTCTAAAAATTTTTTTTTTCTCTATGGAAAACGCCTTATTGAATAAGCTGAAACTTACGACTGAAACTTGAGATGACGTTAGGACCTTTAATAAATCACGTAAAGAATTGTGTATGGTTGTTGATGATGATCAGTCCCTCAGCCTGGAGTCGACTGATTACCTTAGACTTCTATTGTTCTCAACCTTTCGTTTTTGTTTTGGACTGATGAAGCCAGTGAGTGGAAAAAAGTTTCGACAAAGATATCCATTTGTTGCACATGTCTAGTTTATCAAGTGAAGCACTGTTCACAACACTATGGCAGTGGCAGTCCTGTCACAAGGGTAAGGTGAGTCTTCCTTGGGTCAGTTGTACTTCCCTATACAGCCCTATGAAAGAAGCAGAGATGTTGGTACAGTAGGATTCAGGATCAGATCTGTTATCTAAGGTCTGGTGTTCCTTGTCGTGTTAGGCTCAACTCTCTTAAAATGTCGACTCCATTGCAGCCACCACAGGGGTTCGGGCCACAGCAGATAATACATTGGCCTGGAACAATGTCCAAACGCAGGTCTTTGCCAGATGGTGACCTGGTACTGGCTTCCGAAGGAATGCCGGAGTTTGTCACGTGGAGTACCATTGGCAGCTCCATTCCGGGGGCAGCTACCTTCCCCACTCACTGAGCTTGTGGAAAATACTGTACAGTACATATTTTCCGGAAATACAGTATATGTAAATTGATGGCCTATATTGTATTTAATAAAAATTGTGTTATAAAAAATGGGAAACTCTGCGCCTGCGCAGACGAGGGGACTCGCCATTTTTTTGAACTGGGCAAGAAAACGTTAGTGAATAATCGGAAGAATTTTCGTCGCTCTAGAGGTTATATTGGGCTTACACCTCTCAAATAGGAGCCGAAATTGTTGGATATGCAGCCCTGCATAACGGGAGAAATCAGGCGACTGGAAGGGACAACTCCAGGAACCTCAGATAAGTCTGTTTATGTTGTAACTCTGGCCAGTGTTATTTTCTTTAATATAGACAATGAGGTTTTTTGAGTATGACACACAGTAATCTCCAGACTAATTGGGGAGTGGTATTAAAATATATTCTCCTTCTGTTATATAAATGTGTATATGTAATCATTTATTAATTTTAATATAGAGTCCACAAATTTATATATTTACCAGAATTCCTGGTGATGCATATTTCATTTGTAATTAATAGGTCTAGAGCAACTTGTGGATATGACAGTGGTAGGTATCGAAGGGGGACATTTTTGCGACCTAGGTGTCCCAAAATTCCTACTTGTCTATTTAACTTTGATAAATAATAATTACCTTTGTTACCATTTACTGGTATGTACCTTATGTTATATCCAGATAAATGTAATTTTCCACAGAGCTCGTAGGGAGTTAGCAGAGGTGCTGGAGCGGGAATCGGGGTTAAATCTCGGGTGTTATCCCTGGTATAAGGCTCTCAGCTCCCAAAGCTCTGATTCTTTTGAGAGATTCCTGGCACAAGAGGCTGCAGCCCTAGTCACAAAGGAGGCTCATAGAATGTTTGATGCCTGTGGCGAAAAGTTAAGGGGTGCGGGAGCAGAATACATACAAGAGGGTGAGGGGGAATTGAGCGATAGAAAAGGAGGAAATAGTATTGATGTGCAGTGTGTTGTATTAGTGAAGAAATGGAAGCGGTGATAATGGAGGTAGTCTATATGAATAAAAACACAGGAGTACTGCAGGAGAGCTGCTGGGACACAGGGTGGGACAAAATCCCCTGCGAGACAAACAAAAAACATAGGACTTAGCCCATCTAAGCAGAAGATAGGAAAGGCAATGAAAATATAGGAATGGTGAAAAGGTAAGGAAAAGAGGAGACGAAGGCCAGGTCAAGTCACGAGTGGACTGTACCCAAGTGTTATTTTGCACACCTGGTCGGTATTAGCATTGCTAGTACCTTGCCCACACTAGCAATGCTCTTTTTTGTTATGGTCGGCATTTTTGTCAATCAATTACCTGGTCCTCTGCCAAAACTGTCTACGTTTCTATCTTTCACATACGCCATCTTGTTGAAGCATCACATCCAAACATGAATCTTACTCTAGTTCAGGTTCTCTGCAAATGTCTTCCTTTCTCATTACATTGTCAAATGCTCTTTACTTCAGATAACTCGTTACTGGTCTTCTACTTAAGTGGGTCCTGTCAAACGTTGTCATACTCATAAATTTGTATCCTAGTGCGGGTTATTTGTGAATAATCTTACCTAATGTTACACAGCCTAACCATACAGGGAGTTTTACGACTGGTCTAGGTTATGACAGGTTTAGTTGGATTTTGGGAAAAAGTACATAATGACTGCATATTATTAAGCATATTTTGCAGAATAAGGTATTCTTCAGGCCAGCGGCTAACATGCAAATCACAGCCTTGGAAAGCTAGGATGGACACATGTTTTATCATTGAGATAATCTTGATTATTGTGTAAATACATAGTTAAATTTATCCGTAGTAGTAATAGCCTTAAATTTAAATGTTTGGCCAAAATGGTTTGATGATGCGTTGTCAACTTCGCTGAAGTACCAGGTAATGACAGTGACGGCATAGTACCAGGTAATGACAGTGACGGCATAGTACCAGGTAATGACAGTGACGGCATAGTACCAGGTAATGACAGTGACGGCATAGTACCAGGTAATGACAGTGACGGCATAGTACCAGGTAATGACAGTGACGGCAGAGTACCAGGTAATGACAGTGACGGCATACCAGGTACAGTGACGGCAGAGTACCAGGTAATGACAGTGACGGCATAGTACCAGGTAATGACAGTGACGGCATAGTAGTAATGACAGTGACAGGTAATGACAGTGACGGCAGAGCACCAGGTAATGACAGTGACGGCAGAGTACGAGGTAATGACAGTGACGGCAGAGTACCAGGTAATGACAGTGACGGCAGAGTACCAGGTAATGACAGGGAAGGCAGAGTACCAGGCAATGACAGTGAAAGCAGAGTACCAGGTAATGACAGTGAAAGCAGAGTACCAGGCAATGACAGTGAAAGCAGAGTACCAGACAATGACAGTGAAAGCAGAGTACCAGGCAATGACAGTGAAAGCGGGGCAAAAAAAAACAAAGGTGAATGGCAAGACTTAATGTTTTTATTGACTTTCAAAAGTTAGTTGTAATAGTGGGTGGTATTGTACCACCACAAAGCTGTAAGTGACAAGCAGCAATTAGATTTTTATTATTGTTCAGTTGACGGTTCGTTTGTTCAGTATGCTTTAACATATTTGACAGAACATTCCTAGTAGCACAATTTACAGACTGTAGAGAAACATAGAAGTTACCCCAAGAAAATACGCAAATACTTAAGAAAATGGGCGTTTTTGATAAATGGAGCACTCATCAATCTTCATCCTTATTTGTAGAAAAAAGGGCCATAAAATTTTTTTTAGAAACGAGCAAAACCTATAATAAAGTAGACCACTGAATAATTTTCCTCAAGCAGCGTCGTCTCAATATCGAAGCTTCTTTTCCAATCAGTGACCTCGCTGGACAAAAAAAAAAAAAAAAAAAAAAAAAAAAAAAAAAAAAAAAAAAAAAAAAAATGCTGGTGCAGTGGTTTCATGCTGTGATTTACATATTATAAACTGCAAGAAGCATAAGTAAGCGTCAACCAGCATAAATACGAAGCTCATATTGATAATAGGAACAATGTGTGTCCATAGAAAGTTGTTTAATCATCTGGTGAACTTCGATGTTTCACAACTCTGAATAAATGACTGGGAAACATTCAAAGGTAGATGTTATGTAGCTGCTCTCATCTTTGTACATTTACATACAACTAAAGCAGTTTCCAGTTGACAAACCCCTTGTTAATACAGATTCTGAACCAGTATACTGCAGACAACTACCAACTATTACAACAACCATTACCACTACAACTACCAGCACAATTTAACATGATGCGTCTCCATTGTAAAGGACATCAAGAATATTTTTTTCATTAAAATCTTACACACCCATGGGTCTGTTGGTAGCATCCCGCGGGATGCCACCGAAATGAGGTTAGAATAACATCTTTTAGCCTCTAAAATTGATCAGTTTAGACAAACGTGTACACCTTTGATGCAACTTTTCAACAACTGTAGCTTGGTAATGATTGTGAGAATTTAATCATAGCAACAGTGGTATTAGTGTGAACATCTAGCCAATGACAAACTTAACTCCTCCAAACTTAAGGTAGCAAGGTAGATATTTCCACCAGATTTACAAAATATTCTCAGCCCATTAAGCGACCCTGCATTTTGCCCTTGAACGTAGTAAGTCTCGTTTTGTGTTCGTGCTCAGTTCCTACGTCATATTTTGTGGTATATAATATTGATGACCAGATATTCTTTAAGTTGGAAGGAAAATCTTCG
Organism: Cherax quadricarinatus; assembly: GCF_038502225.1. Lineage (NCBI taxonomy): Eukaryota > Metazoa > Arthropoda > Malacostraca > Decapoda > Parastacidae > Cherax > Cherax quadricarinatus. The sequence goes on along the minus strand of NW_027196040.1, from coordinate 69,471 downwards.
CAGATGAAGTACGCGATGCAGTGAATTAAAATAGTTGAGGGACTCCTTCCCTTAATTAAGCTAGTTGGCGTGATGAACGTGGCCAGAGTTTTGTCAGTGCAAACATCAATCAACTTCTGTGATTCATACAGCAAAATAACGTGAACACCTGCTGATTGAAGTATCAAATAACTGAATAATCAATGTGTAAAAGGTCCTTTTTTTGCGCTGTCCAAGACGATAATGCAACAGTTCACACTGCTAGAGATATTCAAAACTGGTATGAATAACATGAACGTGAAGGTGAACACTAGGATTGGCCTCTACAATCACCGGATCTAATTATCGAGCATCTGTGAGGGTCAGTTGGAACTGCAAGTCAAGAACCAGTTTTCTCCACCGTCGTCTTTGGAAGAGTTTCAAAAAGTTTTGCTTGAGTAATGGCTCAAAATTTCCCTGGATACTGTTCAGATGCCATATAAATAAAATTTTCTGAGAATTAGCGCTATTTTAGCTGCAAATGGAAGACCAACTCGATACTGAAATTAAAAATGTTAAATAACAAGGTGTTTCCATTAGTTTGTTCCAACTCCTGTATTTCTTATTCATTGAATAAGGTTGACGTCACTTAGCCATAATACCAACTTACCTCATAATTTGTAATATTTTAAAATTAAGAATTAAACTAAGTCTGCCCGAAATGCCTAGCCATTCTAGGTGTTCTAGTGGTACACTCTGTAATCATTATTTTACTAAATGTAAACCACACAATAACCAAATTCTGTAAACTCAGCACTGTAATCCTTATAGAGAATAAACTTTGAATTGAATTGACATAGCAATGTAATTAGTCATCAGTCATCTCATACTTTCCTTCCCTATTGATGGTGAGTCAACTGGTTGCTGGAAGTACTGACAATGTTTGTGGTTCATTACAGTAGATTACAAAAACTCGAGACAAACATGACTTCATGAATTAAATTAACAAGTCAAACGGTATTTCACCAGTCTTCTACTATCATAAATTGCTGAGCTACACAGCAGTGGGCACACATGTCTCACTCATAGGTATTTCATGGGGAGGCGCCCAGTTCCAGTCTGTGTGTCTTGTCAGGTTCCAGTTTCAGTTTGTCATATTCTGTTGGACTGTACAGTCTATTAACGAGCACACAGAATTTACCTTCGACGTTGCCAGTGCTCTAACACCCTTAGTTTAACTTCTCTCCTCGCTGACGGCCCCACCATTGACACAGACTCCATCCTTGTCTTTTTAACATCAAATTTATTACACAACCTTTGATTATACTTCCTTTAGCACTCTTCACTGACCTTACAACCTCTACCCTGCAGCGCTGTATGACCCCAGTGGTTTGGCGCTTAGTTTTGATAATAATAATAATCAGCCTCCAGTAAAACTTCATTACGAAGCTCTGGTTGCTCCAGCGTGATAATGTTACTCCTGCCCAGGCGGGTGTGTCGAATGAAATAATTGCGCAATAGTTAATGTTAATTGATTATAATAATTAGGACTAGTCGGTAGATCAAGATGATTAATATAAATTTCCCTGTTTTCCTTTACAGGTGAGTGTGGATTACAGGTCATCGTGGGACAACTCTCGCACCGCATGACAGGTATGTCCATATTTCTACTTGAAATACACCTAACAAATGAGCAGTGCTGCTAACTGTCAGTTGTATCAACACTTGGGAATTGTCGTTGGTGTTGCTTCTGATAGCCTGTAATGTGAAACTTGTGGGAAATATCTTTTTGATTATAATAATAATTGTGGGAAATACAGTATGTTCCAGACTAGCTCAGGTGATCGTGGTTGTCTAGTTCCCACAAGTCTACACAGTTTACTAGGCTGTGACAGTAGTCACCTGGTTCCCACGAGTCTACACCAGTTTACTAGGCTGTGACAGTAGTCACCTGGTTCCCACGAGTCTACACCAGAGTTTACTAGGCTGTGACAGTAGTCACCTGGTTCCCACGAGTCTACACCAGAGTTTACTAGGCTGTGACAGTAGTCACCTGGTTCCCACGAGTCTACACCAGAGTTTACTAGGCTGTAATAGTAGTCACCTGGATATATTTAAGGTGTGCAGGATTAGGACGACCAATAAGTCGACACTTGTCATTTTCAGTGACTGCAGAAAATTCAGTCTTGTGTGCAGAGAACAACACAAATCTGTAAATTAAAGAGTTGTTGATAATTAATAGTGTTGAACCTTACAGTTGCCAGCAGAACTATCATTTTTTTCAATATTCTGATAGTTATTGTCATAGTGTTTAGTCTGGCACGAACCTGGCACTGTTGTGGCGGGACCTGGCACTGTTGTGGCGGGACCTGGCACTGTTGTGGTGGGAACCTGACACTGTTGTGGCGGGACCTGGGACTGTTGTGGTGGGAACCTGGCACTGTTGTGGCAGGACCTGGCACTGTTGTGGTGGGAACCTGGCACTGTTGTGGACGGAACCTGGCACTGTTGTTGGCGGGAACCTGGCACTGTTGTTGGCGAGAACCTGGCGCTGTTGTTGGCGGGAACCTGGCACTGTTGTTGGCGGGAACCTGACACTGTTGTGGCGGGAACCTGGCACCACCGCCACCCTCCCTCCACCGCCACCCTCCCACCACCGCCACCCTCCCACCACCGCCACCCTCCCTCCACCGCCACCCTCCCACCACCGCCACCCTCCCTCCACCGCCACCCTCCCACCACCGCCACCCTCCCACCACCGCCACCCTCCCTCCACCGCCACCCTCCCTCCACCGCCACCCTCCCTCCACCGCCACCCTCCCACCAACGCCACCCTCCCACCAACGCCACCCTCCCTCCACCGCCACCCTCCCTCCACCGTCACCCTCCCACCAACGCCACCCTCCCACCACCGCCACCCTCCCACCACCAGAACCCTCCCGCCACCGCCACTCTCACACCACCGTCACCCTCCCACCACCAGAACCCTCCCGCCACTGCCACTCTCACACCGCCACTCTCACACCACCGCCACCCTCCGTCCACCGCCACCCTCCACCGCCACTCTCCCACCACCAGAACACTCCCGCCACTCTCATACCACCGTCACCCTCCCACCACCGCCACCCTTCCTCCACCGTCACCCTTCCTCCGTCACCCTCCCACCACCGTCACCCTCCCACCACCGTCACCCTCCCACCACCGTCACCCTCCCACCACCGTCACCCTCCCTCCACCTCCACCCTTCCTCCAACGCCACCCTCCCACCACCGCCACCCTCCCACTACCACAACCCTCCCGCCACCGCCACTCTCACACCACCGCCACCTTCCCGCCACCGCCACTCTCACACCACCGCCACCTTCCCGCCACCGCCACTCTCACACCACCGCCACCCTCCCTCCACCGCCACCCACCCTCCACCGCCACGCTTCCTCCACTGCCACTCTCCCTCCACTGCCACTCTCCCTCCACTGCCACTCTCCCTCCACCGCCACTCTCCCACCACCGCCACCCTCCCTCCACCGCCACCCTCCCTCCACCGTCACCCTCCCTCCACCGTCACCCTCCCTCCACCGCCACCCTCCCTCCACCGCCACCCTCCCTCCACCGCCACCCTCCCTCCACCGCCACCCTCCCTCCACCGCCACCCTCCCTCCACCGCCACCCTCCCACCACCAGAACCCTTCCTCCACCGCCACCCTCCCACCACCAGAACCCTCCCGCCACCGCCACTCTCACACCACCGCCACTCTCACACCACCGCCACCCTCCCTCCACCGACACCCTTCCTCCACCGTCACCCTTCCTCCACCGTCACCCTTCCTCCACCGCCACCCTCCCACCACCGGCACCGTCCCACCACCGTCACCCTCCCACCACCGCCACCCTCCCTCCACCTCCCCCCTTCCTCCACCCTTCCTCCACCTCCACCATTCCTCCACCGCCACCCTCCCACCACCAGAACCCTCCCACCACCGCCACCCTCCCGCCACCGCCACCCCTCCCGCCACCGCCACTCACACCACCGTCACCCTTCCACCACCGCCACCCTCCCACCACCGCCACCCTTCCTCCACCGTCACCCTTCCTCCACCGCCACCCTCCCACCACCGTCACCTTCCCACCACCGTCTCCCTCCCACCACCGTCTCCCTCCCACCACCGCCACTCTCACACCACCGCCACCCTCCCGCCACCGCCACCCTCCCACCACCGCCACCCTCCCACCACCTCCACCCTTCCTCTACCTCCACCCTTCCTCCACCGCCACCCTTCCACCACCGCCACCCTCCCACCACCAGAACCCTCCCGCCACCGCCACTCTCACACCACCGCCACCCTCCCGCCACCGCCACTCTCACACCACCGCCACCCTCCCTCCACCGCCACTCTCCCTCCACTGCCACTCTCCCTCCACCGCCACACTCCCTCCACCGCCACTCTCCCACCACCGCCACTCTCCCACCACCGCCACCCTACCGCCACCCTCCCTCCACCGCCACCGTCCCTCCGCCTCCACCTTCCCTCCGCCGCCACCTTCCCTCCGCCGCCACCCTCCCTCCGCCGCCACCCTCCCTCCGCCGCCACCCTCCCTCCGCCGCCACTCTCCCTCCACCGCCACATTCCCTCCACTGCCACCCTCCCTCTACCGCCACCGTCCCACCACCGCCACCGTCCCACCACCGCCACCGTCCCACCACCGCCACCCTCTCTCCACCTCCACCCTTCCTCCACCGCCACCCTCCCACCACCGCCACCCTCCCACCACCGCCACCCTCCCACCACCAGAACCCTCCCGCCAACGCCACTCTCACACCACCGCCACCTTCCCGCCACCGCCACTCTCACACCACCGCCACTCTCCCTCCACCGCCACTCTCCCTCCACCGCCACTCTCCCTCCACCGCCACCCTCCCTCCACCGCCACCCTCCCTCCACTGCCACCCTCCCTCCACCGCCCCCCTCCCTCCACCGCCACCCTCCCGCCACCGCCACCCTCCCTCCACCGCCACCCTCCCACCACTGCCACCCCCCACCACCTTCCCTCCACCGCCACCCTCCCACCACTGCCACCCCCACCACCTCGCCATCCTCCCTCCACCGCCATCCTCCCTCCACCGTCATCCTCCCTCCACCGCCACCCTCCCCCCACCGCCACCCTCCCCCCCCCGCCACCCTCCCTCCCCCGCCACCCCCCACCACCGCCACCACCGCCACCCTCCCACCATCACCACCCTCCCACCACCGCCAACCCCCACCACTGCCACCCTCCCGCCTCCCTCCACCCTCCCACCACCGCCACCCTCCCACCACTGCCACCCTCCCACCACCACCACCCTCCCACCACCGCCACCCACCTCATTACAAACTCCACCCCCACAGCAACCACCCATAGCTCCTTATCAGGTTTCGCACTTCGTCAACCCCAATGTACCCCCCAGACCACAGTTTTAGAAAAGTTGTGGTATACAAATGCAGATGGGATAACAAATAAGTGTGAAGAGTGGCATGAAAGAATCAAGGAGACATCCCCAGATATAATAGCACTCACAGAAACAAAACTCTCCAGGATAACAGATGCAATCTTTCCACCCGGATGTCAAATCCTCAGGAAAGATAGCGGGAGAAGGGGAGGAGGAGCTGCACTGCTCATTAAAAATCGGTGGGGATTTGAGAAAATGGAAGGAATGGATGGCATAGGCAAAAGGGACTACTAAGTAGGAACAATCCAGTCTGAGGGACATAAGGTGGTAATTGCAGCAATGTACAACCCACCACAGAACTACAGGAGGCCAAGAGAAGAATATGAAAAGAGCAACAGAGCAATGGTCGACACACTAGCCGAGGTGACCAGAAGAGCTCACGTGGGAGAGCAAAGTTACTACTCATGGGTGTTGCAACCCCTGAATGGGTTACAATGATTATTATGTATATATATGATGTATATTACTTTTTCATTTAATTTTATATTGCTTATATTTGCGATAATAGCTAAATCGTAAATGTATGACTTTATATTATTATTTGACTGTTATATTGTTATTTGACTTATGTTGTTAGGATGTACATAATATGTGCTCAGTTCAAGTCTTGATTGTCAAACTACTGTAATTATCGCTTGTCGCTCGTTATACTGCCGGCTTCTGAGCTGTGCTGTCCACGGGGCTATCACGTGATCGAGGGGGGGTGTCCTCACCTCTCGTGAAGTATTCAGTCTGCTCGAGACTCGCTTGGTGGTTGGACAGATTGTCTGTCTCATTATTCTTGTTAGTTCTGTAGAACTCTGTTCACAGAACATTGTATAGACTTAGTGATTTTCGACGTTGTACTGAGGTTGTGTGTCACATAGACACTCTGAACATCTCAGGTCCTAAGCTATAGCTTCTGACCTAATTTTGTACTGGTTTCTGTGTATTGTCACAGTCGGGTTTTTCCTATGCTGAACTTAGATTCAGTATTATGGGAGTTTTGTAACTTTTGTGGAGGATCTGCTGATGGTCCCTACTTAGTGTCGTTATATTATCTCCTTGATCCTGATTGTGTCGCAGTCGCTTGTTATATGGCTATTGGGCTTAGCATTCTTTTCATTGTTCAAGCAGACTGTTCTGGTTGCCAGTCGGTCAAGAAGTTATTTTATTTGAGGACTTTGTCAGTCACTTGTTTAAGTCTAGTCGAGTCGTGAGACATATTGAACTACTTAGAGCACTTACACGCATACACAAACTTACTTGTACATATTTGTAATATCTTATTAAATGTTAATGTACCAGACGGTACTTAAGAATTATAAATGTGATATGTGCTTTCAGCACAATAATATTGAACTCGAGAGATTGATTTTATTTTGATTGCTGTGATTTAATTTAATTTGATAATATACCTCTAGACAACTTAATGATTAATAAATTTATTAAATTTTAATTTCTCTAGTTAGTAGCCTACCAGTTGTAATCCTGAAGCACTATTGAATAATACTCAATTCTAATGGATAATTGGACAAGGATACTGACTACTTGTTACGAAAACCCAGTAACAGGCTGGATGCTAGAAGGGCAGTCCTTTCTAGTATTCACTGGAAGTCTCTAAGCTTTTAGAATCGCGTTTTTTGTAACAATGGGTGATTTCAATTGCAAGGTAAACCTGAAGCCCGATGGGGGTCCCAAAACATGGAGAGCCAAGATGATGGATGTTGTACTGGAAAACCTCATGCATCAACATGTTAGAGACACTACCAGAGAGAGAGAGGTGGGGATGATCAAGCAAGACTGGACCTTATATTCACCTTGTATTACAGCTAAAGAAAATATTTATTTGTTTTATTACATCAATTAATGGTACTCTCACTAGAAAATGTTTAAGTTGATCAAGTTATTTCTAGCTGACTACATGACTCACGAAATCGTAATGACACGATTGCAAACAAACCATACCACGGATGGGGTTTGATCTCGCGGTGAGAGAGTTTTGATACTCTGACCGCGGTATCAAATCCCACCCGTGGTATGGTTTATTTCTAGCTGTTTCGTTAGTGTTCCTTCTTCTATTCTTTCTGAATGAATGAAAGTGTCCAGTTTATATATACAGAGGTGGGTAATAAAGAGGTAAACAATAGTGTGTTTTTTGTTTGCTCTCACATAAACAAGTCAGTAGGTTATATTACAATAAGATCTTTATAGAAAATTATTACCTTACCTTTTTTTTTTATTAAGAAAAATTATTAAAATAAAGTTAATGAAGACAAGTTTTACAGTCTGCCAGACTTAGTCTTGGCGATGGATACAATAGATTGCACACAAGCTAAAAAATATAATTTAAAAAGCAGAAATACAGCCCCATATAAGGCCTTGGTTTGGCTATTAAAAAGTATTTTTAACTACAGTAGTGTGGATGAAGCCGAGGTCGCTGTGCAGTTGCCATGGTGACAACAGCACAGATGATGATGGATAATAATCTATATGGAAGAGTGAAGCGCATGTTCCTGGTGGTACATGTTCCTGCCAAGAATAGTCTTTCCGGGAGTACGTCACCTGGACAACAGCCACGAGCACCGTGCGTACGTCACCTGGACAACAGCCACGAGCACCGTGCGTACGTCACCTGGACAACAGCCACGAGCACCGTGCGTACGTCACCTGGACAACAGCCACGAGCACCAACCAGTCGAACACCAACACCGTGGGCGCAGGTCCAGCTGGTCCAGAAAAGAAGAGATTATGGAGAGGAGAGAAATGCGCTGGTATTTTCCAAGTTGTATAGTTTAGCCTATCTACTGTGCTGTATCTCTTACCGCTGTCTTCAAGAAGTCACTGGACAGGAACCTAAAGTCAGTACCTGACCAACCGGGCTGTGGTTCATACGTCAGTTTGCGTGCGGCCAGAAGTAACAGCCTGGTTGATCAGAGCCTGATCCACCACGGGGCCTGGTCTGAGACCGAGCCGCGGGGGTGTTGACCCCCGGAACCCTCTCCAGGTAAACCTCAGTGAAGGGGGTTCGACTGGCCTCTTGGAAATTACGGCGCAAAAGATAGCTAAAACCTGTGTCACAATAAAGAAAAAATATTGGTCGAAAAAAAAAAAAAAGCGTTCAGAGATGCAGCCACGTCGAGGAGAAACAGTTTGCCAGTGGACAACATGTACCCAGAGGGCAGCGGTGAAATCGCTTTGCCTGCCACCCAGCAAGCAACGGCAGCCACTGTGGGATTGGCGCCACAGGCGTATGCCGCCCACAGTGCTCACTGCTTGCTGGGTGGTGACAATCTTTTATAAATGCAGGTCAACAGCTGTGAGAGATGTCGCAGTCACGTTTTGAACCTCACCAGCAAGAAAAGCAAGGATTCGTTGGTGAAATCAGCCATTCTCCAAGCACTGGGGATCGCAAGGCAACTAGAATAGGAGCAGATGCGACCAGCCAGTACCGATGTCAGCAGCAGAATCGTTTTTGTTGTTCTTGATTCGCCGGTACTCTTCCGGCTCGGGTCTTTTCCAGATGGTGACCCGGCCTTGGCGCCCTGTCGTGGGAGAGTCTTGAGACCTATGTCTCCCATGGGAGGAGGTACAAGTACCTCCTCATCTTCGGGACCAACTGTCCCCAGGCCCCATTCCCCGCCCTCACGGGGCTCGTAGAGTGAAATTAGGCCTCTGGTCTGCTATCTGCTCTGCCCCATGGGGGCTCGTGAGAGTGGCAGTCGCGTGAGCTGCAGGTGGTAGCAAGCTCTGGCTCTGGCACCTTCCCCGCCCTAAGAGAGCTCGTGGTTTTTCTTCTTGATTCGCCGGTATTCTCCCGGCCCGGGCCTTCTCCAAGTGGTGGCCCGGCCTTGGCTCCCTGTCTGGGGAGTGTCTGAGACCTAAGTCTGCCATGGGAGGAGGCACAAGTACCCCCTCATCTTTGGGACCAACTGTCCCCAGGTCTAGCCACATTCCCCGCCCTCACGGGGCTCATAGGGAGAAGTTAGGCCTCTCTGGTCTGCCATCCCCGCCTCAAGGGGGATAATGGGCATGACAGTCTTGTGAGCTGCCAGCTCTGGCTCAGGCACCTACCCTGCCCTAGAAGGGCTGGGCATGGTGTCGATCTCGTGGTTTTTGACTTTAACCTCAGGTTACTAATAAAACCCGGTTATTAATCTTAAAGCAATGATCTTTATGCTAATTAAACATTTTTGAATAAAAACATCATAACAAAGTTCTAAAGCGAAACTATAATTAAATAATTCAAAAATGTCTTTTAATATAAAAAAAATAATCAAACTATACTCGAAAAAATTGATAAATACATAAATTTTATCTTGGGTCTTGAGGGTAACCTGAACAATAATTAATCAACTCTGCACCAGTAGACAGAAGCGATCAATTCTTCTAAATTTTCGAAGAGAAAGAGAAGGTTGTTATCCACTACGTCAGACACACGAACATGTTATCTTGCGCCTCATTAACCCAGTTTTACGACTGTCAACATTTTATTGAGAGGGTGAAAATGAGAAGATTTCTTTGAGTCATAACCCTGCGAGGGTTAATGTAACAATCCAGGATAACCTAGGATTGTTAACCTGATTGGGTTAATATTCCAGGATAACCTATGAGTGTTATTTAATATATATAATCCAGGATAACCTATGAGTGTTATTTAATATATATAATCCAGGGTAACCTAAGAATGTTATTTAATATAATATATAACCCAGGATAACACAAGACTGTTAATCTGAGAGGATTAATAACGAAGGATAATCCGAGTTTGATAACCTGGGAGGGTTGACCCAGGATTACCCAAGAATGTTAACCTGGGAGGATTAACAACCGAGGATTGTTAACCTGAGAGAGTTAATAACCCAGGATTGTTAACTTGGGAGGGTTACTAATCCAAGATGGTTAATCTGGAATGGTTAGTAACACAATATTATTACCCTGAGTGTTAATAACCCAAGTTTATTAACCGGAGGGTTAATTGCTTAAGATTGTTAACTAGTAAGGGTTAGTAACACATTGTTAACCTGGAAGGCTTAATAACCCAATAACTCAAGATAATTAACCGGGGAGGGTTAATAACCCAAGCTTTCTAACCTAGTAGGGTTAATAACCAAGACTGTTAGCATGGGAGGGTTAATAGCTCAAAATTGTTAATTTGTAAGGGTTAATAACACATTAACCTGGAAGGGATAATAATACTTTGTTAAACTGGAATGGTTAAAACCCAGGATAGCCGAACATTGTTAACTTAGGAGGGATAACCTAGGATTTTTAACTTAAGACCCCTCAAGAGAGGTTCCTTGACGCTGGTGAGGGGCTCTTGATCTAGGGAATTGGATCTGTGCTCCAGTTCCCTGAATTGAACCTGAATACCTTACATCCCCCCTCCACCTGCGCTGTATAAGCCTACGGGTTTAGCGCTCCCCCATGATTATAATAAGACGGTTAATAACCAAGGATAACCTAAGATTGTTAACCGGGGGAGGGTTAACAGCTCAGGATATCCCACGACTGTTAACATTGAAGGGTTAATAACCCAGGATAACCCAAGTTTGTTAACTCGGGTTAATATCTCAGGTTATCCCAATATTGTTAACATTGGAGTGTTTATAACCCAAGATTGTTAACATTGGAGTGTTTATAACCCAAGATTGTTAACTTGGAAGGGTTATTAACCCAGGGAAACTTAAGAATGTTAACATGGAGGGTATAATAACCTCAGAGGGATAAAAACCCAAGATTGTTAATCTAGTCTTCTTTCTTCCAGGAAGGGGAGGAGGGGCTCCTTGGTGCTTTGGATCTGAGGAATTGAACCTTTTGGTTTTCCTCCTCCGATCGAGCCTAATTACCCCCAACCCCCCTTTACTATTCAATCCTTCCCATCCCTCCTTTCCCTTCCTTGTCCTTTCTCCATTCCTCCCCTCTCCTTTTCCTGCTTTTGGCCTTTGGGGTCTTACCCTCTGAAATTCTAACTCCTAGCTCGGGGATAGTGTCGATATCCATCCCATTCCTTTGAGGTCCCCAGTGGTGGTGGTGTTTGTCGGGAATTTGGAGCATCTGGGTATGTTCCGTTCACTCTCCGTTCACTCTCCGTTCACTCTCCGTTCACTCTCCATTCACTCTCCGTTCACTCTCCATTCACTCTCCGTTCACTCTCCGTTCACTCTCCATTCACTCTCCGGAGTTCCGTGGGTGGCTCAAGGGTCTACCTGGAGGTTATTCCGGGGATCAACGCCCCCCGCGGCCCGGTCCACGACCAGACCTCCAGGGGCGGTGTTAGCGAAATCATCTTTTTTTTTGGCCCAATTTCGATTAGATATTTACATTGATTTATGCAGCATATAAAAACCTACACACTGTGTTTGTAGTGACTTTTTGCTTTAAAGATAGAAAAAATAAATGAGGAAGATATACAATGCTCTAGTTAACATCACATGAAAGATAAAGGATAGATAATTGTTAACTCAATTCGCTTGAGAGAAAATGTCAGTAGATTCCATAATAAAAATGTTGAAGTTTGCCTTTTTTTTTGGGGGGGGGAGGGGAAAATCAATAAAAACAAAGCTGTAAAAAATATTGCAAATCCTCAATGGGTTTTAGTAGAACCATCATTACTCAACACCGTTTGCAAAAATCATGACACTCCTATTAATAATTTTTGCAAAAAATGGAACACAATGTAAATAACTTATCTCTGAGTTATTCACAAATTGTTTTCTGTAACATTGTGTGGTTACTGCGTGCCAAATCTCAGTGTTACACACATCCTCACTTGTTGAGACCCCACAGGCCATTGAGGTGTCATGAGTCCGTGCACTTGAATGAGTCCTCAGAGATGTTGCTATGTAGTGTATTTTGAATCAACCAATCATAAAAATCGTAATTTTTGGAGAGAAAAAAACATTAATTGCCATCCTGTCTTTTTCATGAGAGCAAGAAAAAAAAAGTACTTTAAGGAATAACATACTTTGAAATATGATAGTAACAAGCTGATTACATCAAAATGTTGCACTATTTTTCGGTAAAAAATATTATTTTCCATAATTTTTCAATGTTCCTTTCTTTATTACTCCAAAAATACTAGCACATCCCTCAAGGTGTCCTTCGGATGACGGGTGTATTTCTGGAGGCTGCCTGTCGGTTCTGGGAGGTGGTGGCCGATGGAGGTATGCCTTGTAGCAGACTTTCGGCTGCCCTTTCTTGTCCACCGATGTGGCTATGTGCATGTGAGGCTACTATCCTGGATAGCTTTACTGGCGTCAAGGGTAGGGTGTGGCATAGGTTCCATGTAGCATCTGCATTGCTGGCTGCACTGAGGGCCCACTTTGGTGCAGAAGGGAATATACATTCCCTTTCATTCCTCCAGGGAGCTATCCCTCAACATTCTCCCCACCCCCTTTCCCTTTTTCTCCCCTTTCTTTTTTTAAATAAATAAATACAAAAATAAATAAAGGAGAAGCTTATGGAAACCAATAGCCATAATTTGCCTACTCTGGGACCCTTTCCAGCAGCACCTCCTACAGACCCTGGAACTCATTTGAACCATTCTTAAAATCTTTCTTCCAATCCAGTACCTCCTCCGTGTAACGTTCTGTTACTCTCCTCTGGTACCGTGGTCCCAAATGACCCTTTAAACACTTCTAACCTCCGAGCAACTTTGACTACGATCCCAAATTCTCCACATACAGTGCGTCGATTTTCGGATCTTACACAAGACTCTGGACGGCCCGGTTCTAACCTTCCGTCCAAACAACCTCGACCTGTCACTGATGATCCTACCTTAGTTTCCTCTCAAGCTTCTAAGAAACGTACAACTAAGCAATTCCTCCCCTTATGCTCAATGTCATTCTTTGAATATATTCTTTACCCTTTAACCAAATTCTCCTAATGACTATATTTCCGACCACATTGTCTGCAAGGCACTCCTTTGCCATGTTGGGAGAACATTTCCTTCCACGTACTTAAGAGTGGCACACGCCTTGTCACAGTTCAAAATGCAGAGCAGGAACACAACCTTTCGCTTCTTGACGACATACCAGTAACGATTCCCAAGCATGTCTCCCTAAATTCTTGCTCTGGATCAGTTGTACTTCCACATACAATCGTACAACGTGACTTTCTCGGGTGCAATGACGGCATTCTGGAGCAATTCGAAATCGAGAATCTCTCGATCATTAAAGTTTACACTTGCATACTCCCTGCCCGCGGGCGGAGGCGCTATGCCGGGAATTGCCACCGTCTGTTTACTTCGTGGAACAACGCCTACAAGTGAGGGAGGTGATCGCTACTCCGCAACAATATCGAAAATCCTGGCACTCCGGCCACCCGGTGGAATATTTCAGGTCAGGGGCAGAATGCCCTATCTGTGGTGCAGTTGACCATAGCACTCCGTCCTGCAGTCATCCTCCTCTTTCCTTAACTGCATAGAGGCGCACCTGGCCTATTCTCGCCATTGCCCGATTTCCTTAAGAGAAAGGGAGGTCTGTTGTCTTTAAGAGAAAGAGATCATCTCTTAGGCCATGGCAGTTTCCCATCTCCGCCTGCAAGGAAGACTTCCATGGCTCTCTTATTACAGGGTCGCTTGACGGCCCTATATTTCCGTGGTGCCTGTTTCCAAAATCGTGTCTGTGCCCCTTACTTCCGCAGTCAACTCAGTGTCCAACACTTTAGCGGTCCTGGGCTCTGAGGTTCCAATCTTATCATCTTTTGCCTTCTTCACCTTCCCACTCACATATTACAATGTCTCAGCGCCTCCAATCTAAATCGATGCTATACGTTCCTTTTCCAAAGTCTACATCTTCATTTATGTCTAAATCTCCTTCAACCCCTAGACCACTTGACATTCCAAAACGTTCTTCTCTCCTTATCTCTAAGTCTAGGCCTTTACCTAGAGATGCATCTGATACTGTTGTGGAGGTTCATACACCTCCAAGTACAGTTGCTACCTCGCCTGTTCCTCTGAAAATTTCTGCCTGCCAGGACACCTCTAACCTTTCTTTGGTGTCTTCTGTTGTCTCTCCATTTTTTTTACCCAAACTACGTCTTCCTCTCTGCCTTTTCTCTCGTCTGAGACTATCGTGGCCATCTCTGATTTTATTAAGGAGACAACACCAATAACGGACACCGGTCCACCCCTGGCACTTCACATCCTCGCCTTCACATCGCCTTTATTTACATCATTCCAATACTTTACTCCTTACTAGTTTCCCATTGCCTCCGCATGTTGACTCGACTGACCTTCGTGGTCTGTAAAGTTACTGTTATGCTCTCTTAGCCGATCATGGCTTACAGTGGAATATTCGAGGCCTCAGAGGTAATCGAGGTGAGATTCAAGTATTGCTCTGTTTTTTCCTGTTTGTGTCTGGTTGTAGGAACCAAAATTGTGCTCTGCTGTTTTCTTTCCCATCTCGAGCTATATCTTAATACATTCATCGGATCCTTTTCCCGATGGGACTTTTAATAAAAGTGCATTTCTCGAGCGCCACGGTATACCACATTCTTGGGCCCTTGTCCATAATTCGCTGCATTACACTACAACCCGCATCTACTTGGACAAGTGGTATACAGTCTGCTCATTATATCTTTCTCCTCAGTCATTATCTATTACGGATGTGGCATCTCCGATTTCCTCCCTACCTCCTCCTCTAATCAGGTGATTTTAATGCTCCTCATTTCGTCTGAGAAGGGTTTCCTGTGACTCGTGGCGATCAGTTAGATGCTCATCTCACCTCTCTTGCCCTCCATGTTTTAAATACGGATACTCTCACTCATTTCGACCCTCGCACTCAAAATCTCTCTTGCATAGATCTTTTAATTTGCTCCTCTTCAACTACACTCGACTTTATCTGGTCAGTGCTCCCGGATTTACATGATATCGATCATTTTCCTTTTATCTCATACGTGTTCTGGACCTCCTCGTAGCCAACCTTGGCAGTTTATACTGGCGAACTGGGCCATTTATTCGGGTCAAACTGTTTTTAGTGAAGAAACTTCTCCCTTATCCTCAATATTTTTGTCCTCGGTTTGAACCACAACCTCGAATACAATCCCACAAACCTCAGGCTGCCCTACATGCCATTCGAGAAACTAAACTCACTTATTGACAGGATTATGTTTCTACCGTCACTTTGACTTTCTCTTTGAATGCAGCTTGGAAAAAAGTAAAGAAATTAATTGGCAAATAATCTCCAGATCCGGGTCTTGAAGTTGCCACAGAAATTAGAAATCATCTAATAGAGTCCTATTTCTCAGGGGCTCTATCTATGCCCCTCGTTTCTTTCCTTCAAGTCTACCAGAGAGTTACTTCCTTTAGATTTTTTTCTAACAGAGAAGAGTCTGATAATGCGACTTTTACTCTTCTAGAACTAGAGTCAAAACTGTATGCTTGCCGATCGTCGGCAGCTTGGCCTTATGGCAATCGTACTTGTATGCTTCAGCATTTACATCTCTCAGCCCTCGCAGTCCTCTTACGTCTTTTTAATCTTATTTGTTCGTAAGGGGTTCTTCCCCAGCTGTGGAAAACTGCCTTTGCTGTGCCTTCTCGTAAACCAGGTACTTTGGGCCGGGATGCCTCACACTATTATCCCATTGCTTTCACCAGCGCAGTTTGCAAGTTGATGGACCGTTTAGTAAATAGACGTTTGATATGGTATTTAGAGACACACAATAGACTCTCCACTCGTCAATTTGGCTTTCGTAAAGACAGCTCTACTATTGACCCCTTACTCCGTTTATATACCTGTGTTCGTAATGTCTTTGCTAGTAACCACTCAGTCACTGCAGTCTTTTTTGATATTGAAAAGGCATATGACCCTACTTGGAGATATAACATTTTGGCCTAAACTCATTGCTTAGGCCTCCTAGGCAGTCTATCATTTTTCCTTAAAGAAATTCTTATCTGAGAGACATTTCCGTGTCCGGGATAATAATTCGCTTTCCCCGGACTTTGTCCAAGCTGAAGGTGTCCCGCAGGGATGTGCGCTTAGCACCACTTTTTTTCATCTTGCTATAAATGATCTGGCCTCTGTTCTTCCATCAAATATTTGGTCATCACTTTGTCAATGACTTTGCTATAGCCTGTGCAGGTGCTGACTGTTTCCTATTATCAGAATACTGTCAACCGTGTTTCAACATTGTTTACACGGTATTCTCACTGCAGCTTTATGTAAGCCGCCTTCTACTAATCTTCCTAGACGATATATCACTGCCCTTAAGGACCTCACCAATGACCCAAATATTATCTTCACCACCGCCGACAAAGGAGGTGGAGTCGTTATACTCAACACCAGTGACTACAGATGAATGGTTCACAGAACCGACACGTTGATAAATTAGACACATGTGCAACTCTTGGGTATCTTTATTAAGGAAACTGACCACATCGACTCAAGGTTGAGGGACTGATTACCTCATTCTCCTCCTGTTCTTCAAGTTTCTCCTGTGTATGGACTGATGAAGCCACCGTGTGGCGAAACGTTTCCTTAATAAAGATACCCAAGAGTTGCACATGTCTAATTTATCAACCAGTGACTACAACACCAAAATGATGGACCCTTTGAATGACCAGTCTACATACGAACCAATCAACACACAACAGTGGGAGACACTCGCCAAAGATTTCCTATACAAAACCAGACAAATACTCAAACGTACTAGTGAAGGGAAGAAACTTCTGTACTTGATACCCAGCAACCCTAAACCAGCACACATGTATGGTTTACCCAAGACCCATAAACATAATATTTCTCTCAGACCAATCACATCAGGTATAGGCAGTGTACCACACAAACTAGCCGGAGTTCTTGCCAAACATCTTTCCTGCCTTCTGGGGACCATCAGCCTCGCTCATTCAGGTGACCTCAATCGCATCAGAAACCTCTCTATCCGAAACAAGATACTATTAAGTAAACCATACCCCCGGCCGGGATTGAACCCGCGGTCATAGAGTCTCAAAACTCCAGCCCGTCGCGTTAGCCACTAGACCAGCTAGCCACAATAAGATTCATCCAACTAGGTATATTTCTACACCATAGGAAAGTTAGCACAGGCACCTCTGTGACCACAAATGCAAGTTTTTACAGACGAATCTCCAGCTAGCGTGGCCGTGACGAACTCTAGCTCAAGTCCCTTCACTGCCGTCAACATGACTCAAGAAATCGTAATGACACGATTGCAAATAAACCATACCCCCGGCCGGGATTGAACCCGCGGTCATAGAGTCTCAAAACTCCAGCCCGTCGCGTTAGCCACTAGACCAGCTAGCCACAATAAGATTCATCCAACTAGGTATATTTCTACACCATAGGAAAGTTAGCACAGGCACCTCTGTGACCACAAATGCAAGTTTTTACAGACGAATCTCCAGCTAGCGTGGCCGTGACGAACTCTAGCTCAAGTCCCTTCACTGCCGTCAACATGACTCAAGAAATCGTAATGACACGATTGCAAATAAACCATACCCCCGGCCGGGATTGAACCCGCGGTCATAGAGTCTCAAAACTCCAGCCCGTCGCGTTAGCCACTAGACCAGCTAGCCACAATAAGATTCATCCAACTAGGTATATTTCTACACCATAGGAAAGTTAGCACAGGCACCTCTGTGACCACAAATGCAAGTTTTTACAGACGAATCTCCAGCTAGCGTGGCCGTGACGAACTCTAGCTCAAGTCCCTTCACTGCCGTCAACATGACTCAAGAAATCGTAATGACACGATTGCAAATAAACCATACCCCCGGCCGGGATTGAACCCGCGGTCATAGAGTCTCAAAACTCCAGCCCGTCGCGTTAGCCACTAGACCAGCTAGTTTGGACGTAAATTCTCTCTTCACTGAAGTACCTACCACACAAGCCATTGACGTTCTACGACGTATTACACCTCGCTCTAAGCCTATATATGCCCTCTGTGTCCATATATTGTTTGTAACGGCTTGATAAAGCTCCCGAAGAGCGAAACGTTGTTTTCCACTGGGCCACAAGCTTGGGTTTAAATTCTGTTGTGCTAAAATACACCAAATTACTTTCACCAGACCATACCACGGGCGGGGTTAGAACCCGCGATCAGAGAATCTCAAAACTCAAGACTTTCTGAACGCGGGTTCTAACCCCGCCCGTGGTATGGTTTGTTTGCAATCGTGTCATTACGATTTCGTGAGCAACTTTCACCAAACGTTCTGTTGTCTTTGATACTCCACTAGACTTGTATGGCTCCCGTATTCCTGAACGTGATACGATCAGATTTCTCTGCCTTCTGTATGTTCGCCGGCTTTCCTGGAAACCTCACATTACTCCCTGAAAGCAACATACCACAGCCGGCTGAACCTCTTTAAAACCGTTGCTTATCTTTCGTGTGGGGTGGAACTTCGACTGCTTTAATTTTATCGAATATATCCTGCATCCTCTCCTGCAACTCTTTCTAAACTTGATCCCGTCCATCATCAGGGATTACGTTTATGTCATTAGCTCTAACCCTGTCGAGAGCTTATATGGTAATGGGCATCGGTGTGATGCCCATTACCTCCGTTATTTTGTCATATCTAATGACCTCGATCTTTCAACATACAGGATAGTAACGAACATTAGTAGAGGTCCATTATTTGTTCGCCACCCCAGTTTACTCCGTCCTTTTTCTCTTCATTTTCACTTGCTCATGACTTCTCTTCAGTTGCCCCCTTTATATGTCCATCTAGACTTAAGAAATCGTAATGACACGATTGCAAACAAACCATACCCCCGGCCGGGATTGAACCCGCGGTCATAGAGGCTTTAGAACCCAGGATAACCCACAAAAAAACCTGGCAATATGGCTTAGCAGGTATCCCAAACGGGGTAACTAAAGTGATCGACATGTTTCCCATTTTTCATTCTTCCTTCTGCTTTTCAACTTTCAAAACTGGTGTACGGTAACTAGGACTAGATTCTTGGAACAACTGGCATGTGAGGGTGCTCCATGAACGAAGTTATTGACTGCACTGTTAGCTGTAGTTCTGATCATTATTCTGTAGAATACAAGCATTGTAGCTGTAGTTTTGGTTATTATTCTGTAGAATACAAGTGTTGTAGTTGTAGTTTTGATTATTGTTCTGTAGAATATAAATACAGTAGCTGTTGATCTGATCAATTTTTGTGCATAATTGACTTTATTCTTAAATATAAGAATGTCGCGCACACTAAGCTTACAGCTTAATTCCAGTAAACTGATCAAGTTTTACTTAAAGAAAAAGTTAGGATTAATTTTGGGTGGCCTGGTGGCTAAAGCTCCCGCTTCACACACGGAGAGCCCGGGTTCGATTCCCGGCGGGTGGAAACATTCCGACACGTTTCCTTACACCTGTTGTCCTGTTCACCTAGCAGCAAATAGGTACCTGGGTGTTAGTCGACTGGTGTGGGTCGCATCCTGGGGGACAAGATTAAGGACCACAATGGAAATAAGTTAGACAGTCCTCGATGACGCACTGACTTTCTTGGGTTATCCTGGGTGGCTAACCCTCCGGGGTTAAGAATCCGAACGAAATCTTATCTTATGTTATCTTAGATCCCCCCTTTTTTCAGGGGTGAGGGGTGAAACTGGAACAGTTTAATTGCTGGTGTTAATACTATAGTTTCTAATTGCTCCGTCTATCTTTCAAGCTTTCCAAGCTGACTGCTGGATAGTGTAATCTGAGTGGCACTGAGCTTGATGTGCTCGTATAGTTTAGAATTTTTGGGAGTAATTTCACATGCGCAATTTAAGGATTAAACAAATTTAAAGTATATCTGAGAAATTGTCCAATTTTTATGGGGTATCTTGCCTCCGTACCACATACTCCATTCCTCATACCCAATAATTCTACACCCTATGATGCAATACCCATTGATCTCTTACCCTATTTCATACCCCATGATCCCAAACTTCATGAACCCATACTCCATATCCTATGATCAGTACCCCATGATCTCTCGTCCCATGATCCCATACCCCATGATCCCATACCCCATGATCCCATACCCCATGATCCCATACCCCATGATCCCATACCCCATGATCCCATACCCCATGATCCCATACCCCATGATCCCATACCCCATGATCCCATACCCCATGATCCCGTACCCCATGTTCCCATACCCCATGTTCCCATACCCCATGTTCCCATACCCCATGTTCCCATACCCCATGTTCCCATACCCCATGTTCCCATACCCCATGTTCCCATACCCCATGTTCCCATACCCCATGTTCCCATACCCTATGTTCCCATACCCCATGGCTCATTTTCAAGTAATAATAGACCACTTGTTCTTCAGAGGTCATGGTGGCACCTTCACTATTATTTATGTAGAGCTTTACTAACCATGTTTCACTGTATAGAGCCTTACCAATCATGCTTGTGTAGAGCTTTACCAATCATGTTTCACTGTGTAGAGCATTACCAAGTCATGTTTGACTGTAAAAAGGTTTACCAAGTCATGTTTCACTTTGCATTTTGCTTTATCAAGTCATGTTTCACTCTTTGTAGAGCTTTAACAATCATGTTTCAATTTCTATAGAGCTTTATCAAGTTATGTTTTACTCTGTGTAGAGTTTATCAGACAGAGTTA
Source organism: Cherax quadricarinatus (assembly GCF_038502225.1). NCBI lineage: Eukaryota > Metazoa > Arthropoda > Malacostraca > Decapoda > Parastacidae > Cherax > Cherax quadricarinatus. The sequence continues at coordinate 48,471 of NW_027196040.1, read as the reverse complement.
ATTATGGTTATAATGAACTTTAATTAGTATTCAAAATCATTTAATAGACAGCATTCTATGACACTTTATTGCAAGTACAAGAAGTGCAGACAATAGACAATAGATCGATGCTCCAGTATTGGTGGATATGTATGGTTCTTCCTTATGCGATAGACAAAACTTAGTTCAGCACGATAGATGGATTCTGGTAGTGCAGTATTTACGATAGACAAGAGGAAGGTTCTTGATTCACATACACGCTTTACCTCTGGTCCTGTTGAAAATTATAGATTTAGATGATTTAGATATAGATGATGGATTTGTATGATTTTGATGACTGAAGTAGTTTATATTATTTTTGTTACAGATGATTTGATGTAGAATGTATATACACTGGGAGGAGTGTACGTTTCAGTATATATACATTGAGAGATGTGCATATCTCAGTGTATATACACTAAAAGGTGTATATCTCAGAGTATATACATTGGTAGTTCATACTAATCACTGCTTTCGGTATTAAAGTATTCTTGACTGGTGGTGTACAGGTAACATGCAACCTTAATGACCCTCGTGTAGTAGATAGACTTTAAACCCAGTTAACCAACCAACCAGTCTTAATGACCCTTGTATAGTAGACTTCAGTAATTACCTTAATTTTTATAGAGTTATCAGGTGTTTATCTCCTACCAGCATCGTTCATGACCTTGGGTAGTCCCAGTATGGAGTTAATGAGCTCTGAGTTACGTTTGTGTGGTCCTGGGACCACTGTGGACCATGGTCCATGAACAACACGAAGTATCTGGGCCGCCAGCTCCGCCACCACCTGGAAATTGGAGGAAATTCGTTAACGTTACCATCTTGGATCACCTGAGGCCACCTGGGATCACATGGGGCCATCTGAGATCACCTGGGACAACCTAGGAACACCTGGGGCCACCTGGTACTATCTGGCAAAACCTGACACCACCTGAGACGACCTTGGACTATGTGAGGCAACCTGGTGGAAGCTGAGAGCATCTAGGACCACCTGGGGCCACCTGGAACCACCTTAGATCATTTAGAAACACCTAGTATTTAAATAAGCATTCTTACAACACCTGGCACTCAGATAATCTTACACCACCTAACATTCAGATCCTCACTCTTACACCACCAGACATTCAGATACTAATACACCACCTGACACTCAGATATTCTTACACCGTCTGACACTCAGATACTCCTACGTCACCTGACACTAAGATGTTCTTACAGCCCCCGATAATCAGATACTTATATACCGTGACACTCAGATACTCTCTTTTACACCACTCACTTTTACATCACTCACATAAGCACTCTTAAACCACCTGATACTCTGATAGGCACTGTTACACTACTTGACACTCAGAAAGGAACTCCTTCACCACATGAAACTCCAGCATGCTTACACCACCTGACATTCAGATAAGCACTGCATTACACTCTGGAACTCGGGTTACTCACCTCACGCTCAGGATATTTCAGTTCCTGAGCTTCACTGATCGCTGCAGACATGATCACTGCCACCAGCAGTGCTAGCATTGTTGCACTGCGCATTCTGAAAGTTGAAACATTATTTAAGAACCTCAACGGAGTCGTGATTCGACCCCCCGTAATCAGAATTCGACACGTACACTCTGATTATTCTCTCGTATTGAATCTGGTTTAGTGGGATTTGACCTCTATTACAGGATGGATGTTAAGGCTGGTTGGTCTGTTAATCGGACTTAAAGTATATCTACTATAGAAGGATCAGTAAGATTGGTTGGTTAATAGGGTTTAAGGTCTATTACAGGAGGATTATTAAAACTGGTTGATTGGTTAATAGGGTTAATGGGGTCTCTGAACAATTTACTTACATTCCCGTCAGATCAGCAACATCTTGGGATCTCAGTACAGGGAATTCTACGCTTGCCTAACCTTTAAGTATAACCTACTTCCATTTGAAGATTTGTCCAAGGTGATGCCGCCTACGACTGCTTCACCTCACCTGTCTTCAGAATATAAGCTCCTTCGTGCATATGTTGTATTCTTATGAAGACTGATGGACTGATTACATTGGCTGAGGAACTGATTACCTCAAACTCCTTCTGATCTTTACCATTCTCCTTTGTATTGGACTGATGAAGCTACTGATTGGCAAAACGTTTCCTCAGTAAAGATATCCAAGTTTTGTACATGTGTCTCATATATCTACCTGTTGGTGGTTTTATTACTGGCATTTGTGGTAAGCTAATCATTTGACGTTGTGTCTAGAGGATCTACCTCTCTCGCTTTCAGACACAGATACACACACACACACACACACACACACACACACACACACACACACACACACACACACACACACACACAGGATGTTCCAGAGATGGGACACAGCAACAAGGGGTCACAGTTGGAAGTTGAAGACTCGGATGAATCACAGGGATGTTAGGAAGTATTCAGTCACAGAATTGTTAGGAAGTGGAATAGTCTGGGAAGGCAAGATCCATATATAATTTCAAGAAGAGGTATGATAAAGCTCATGGAGCAGGAAAAGTGACCGAGTAGCGGCCAGTGAAGAGGCAGGGGCCAGGAGAGGTGACTCGACCCCTGCAACCACAACTAGGTGAGTACAGTTCCTCGCTGAAGCAACATCACTGCCTGGAAAAACACCGTTCTTCCCTGCTCGTGTTGGTTAGGTTAGGTAAGGTTTGTCAGGAAACAGAACAAGTGTTTCCTGACGAGGGTCTTTGAAGATGACCCGCCTTTGGAGCTTTTGGTCATCTGAACGAGGCCTTCCGCTGGCTTACCGGTTCACCCCTTTAAAAATTATGGTCATTTATAGCCATTTTAATGCTCGTGAGCAGCACAGTGCCAGGTCAGTGAGCAGCACAGTGCCAGGTCAGTGAGCAGCACAGTGCCAGGTCAGTGAGCAGCACAGTGCCAGGTCAGTGAGCAGCACAGTGCCAGGTCAGTGAGCAGCACAGTGCCAGGTCAGTGAGTAGCACAGTGCCAGGTCAGTGAGCAGCACAGTGACAGGTCAGTGAGCAGCACAGTGACAGGTCAGTGAGCAGCACAGTGCCAGGTCAGTGAACAGCACAGTGTCAGGTCAGTGAGCAGCACAGTGTCAGGTCAGTGAGCAGCACAGTGTCAGGTCAGTGAGCAGCACAGTGTCAGGTCAGTGAGCAGCACAGTGTCAGGTCAGTGAGCAGCACAGTGTCAGGTCAGTGAGCAGCACAGTGTCAGATCAGTGAGCAGCACAGTGTCAGGTCAGTGAGCAGCACAGTGTCAGGTCAGTGAGCAGCACAGTGTCAGGTCAGTGAGCAGCACAGTGTCAGGTCAGTGAGCAGCACAGTGTCAGGTCAGGAAGAAGAGCAATAATGACCCTAACTAAGGACTACCAGTAAGTCCTCAGTACAGAACAAAAAAAAAAATACCTACTTACTGCTAGATAAACAATGACAGCAGGTCTAAGGTGACTAACACCCAGGTACCTACTTACTGCTAGATGAACAATTACAGCAGGTGTATTGTGACCAACATCCATGAACCTATTTACTGCTAAGTGAACAGTAATAACAAGTGTCAAGTAACACCCAGGTACCTACTTACTGCTAGGTGAACAATAACAACAGGTGTAAGGTGACTTGCTCATCCATCATAGCTCACCTAGAAATCGAACTCAGAGACCTTCCTTTGCGAGCTGAACACTCCCAAGGAGTAGTAAATTCCACAAATCTCCCTAAAGCTAGCTCCTACCTATCGCCTAATTAACTAGAGATAGAATAGCCTAATCACCAACATTATTTCAGGAGCAGTTCCCTCCTCTTCCAAACAACCTAGTAACACAGACAAGTGGTCCTTCCCACCACCTACTTGCTTATGAGGTGAGGTGCTTAAGTGACGGAGGAAGAAGCCTGACAGTGGAACGTACTGACCAAGACACGCTTTATATATCTTCCCTGGCACCAGCGTGAACCTAGCGACGCATGGCACTCCAGGCACCTGCTACTCAACACCACCTACTAACACTCACGCATCTGTTTACCAGATGTATGGAGATTAATTGCCAGGTACATATTTACTGCTAGATGAAGAGTAACAAGTGTAAGATGATTAACATCCAAGTACCTACTTAGTGCTAGGTGATCAGTGAAAAGAGGTGTAAGGTGACTAACACCCAGGTGCCTATTTCATTACACACACACACACACACACACACACACACACACACACACACACACACACAAATCAGTAAACGAAATGATGGACTTTGTAACAACAAAATGCAAGGAGGCAGAGGAAAGGCTTGTTCCCAAGGGTAACAGAAATAATGGGAAGGACAGAACGAGCCCTTGGTTTACCCGAAGGTGCAGGGAGGCAAAAACTAAGTGCTCTAGAGAATGGAAAAAGTACAGAAGGCAAAGGACTCAGGAGAATAGAGAGATTAGTCGACGAGCCAGAAACGAGTATGCACAGATAAGAAGGGAGGCCCAGCGGCAGTATGAAAATGTCATAGCATCGAAAGTCAAGTCTGACCCGAAACTACTCTACAGCCACATCAGGAGGAAGACAACAGTCAAGGACCAGGTAATCAGGCTGAGGAAAGAAGGTGGGGAGCTCACAAGAAACGACCAGGAGGTATGTGAGGAGCTCAACATGAGATTTCAGGAAGTATTTACAGTGGAGGCTGAAGGGACAACGGGAAGACAAAACAGTGGAGTACAGCAACAAGGGATATACCAACAAGTGTTGGATGAATTACACACAACTGAGGAGGAGGTGGAGAAGCTCCTAAGTGACCTTGATATCTCAAAGGCGGTGGGACTGGACAACATCTCTCTGTGGGTCCTTAGATAGGGAGCAGGGACACTGTGCCACTAACCAAAACCTTTAACACTTCCCTTGAAACTGGGCAACTACCTGAAGTATGGAAGAAGGCAAATGTAGTCCCCATCTTTAAGAAGGGAGACAGAAATGAAGCATTATTAAAATCATCAAGATCCTTCTCCTCAAGATATGCCTTAAGGTCAGGAGGAACATTTCTCAAAAGATCCTCTAACAAAATTAAGGTAATTACATCCTCATAATTGCCTACCACCCCCTTTGAGCGACACCACCTATTTGGAAGTGACATCTTCTCCTTACCATATTCCACCAAAGACTGCCCTGACTGAAACTTTAGTCCTCTAAACTTCTGCCGGTACCTTTCCGGCAACATTTGATAAGCCAGTAAAACTACCTCTTTTAGTTTGATAATCAGAAAAGGCCGATCCCTCTAAAGAACTAACAGCCTGTAACCCTTTACCAACTAATTGGGTTCTCGCTAATGTCGCCCATTCCTTTTCCGGCCAAACTTGGGATTTGGCTGTACTTTCAAATAACAGAAAAAAACTGGTCTGGGTCTTTCTCTAGGAATTTGGTCACAAATTTTATGGCTTTATCCAAATGAAAAACATCTACCCTTGTGTCTGTGTCTGGGTGAGAAGCAAGCTGCCTCTCTTTAGCTCTTTCTTGAGCCCTAAGCTCCTCTAAGGCTCTCTGTTCCTGGATCTTTGTACGTTCAATCCTTAACCGTTCCTTTTCTTCTGCAACTAGGGCTAATTTCATTCGTAAAATTTCTACTTCCTTATCCAGCTCCCTAACATGGGAATTTGATTCAATATCACCTTCCAAATGCATGTCATCCCCAGAATTTTCACTAGTGTCAGCCATTTTGAGAAATAATAGCACCAAATCTTGCTATTATCCACAGAACTTACTGATATAAAATAAAGCACATAGCAAAGTACATACACTGCAGTAGTATATTCACAAGGAGTGATTGTCATGTGATTCCCTAAAATTAAACAGGATTGTACACAAGAAAATCCTGGCAGAAAAAATGGAGCTACTGCACCTGCAAAGGAAAATTATTCCCAGAAAATTAGGTAAATATAACCTCCCCAAAAATCAGCAAGATTGTACCTGCAAGGGAAATTATGCACAAAATATCAGGTATTAATAACACCCTAAAAATCAACAAGATGGCACAGAAAGGTAGATTATTCACAGAGTATTAATTAATAAGAACACCCTAAAAACCAGCAATATTGCAAACAAAGGTAAATTATTATTTTAGTGTGAGTGTTATAGTGAATGCTTCCTCTAACCAACCCAGTAACGAATGATTATTGAATTCCCAGGTTGCAAACTGGAATTACCACCTAAAATTTGATAATTCTCCCATATACAGGCCCCCATGTTATGCAGAAAGGTGGGATAGCTGGGGGCTAGAGCCTTGTCTAAGGGCAAAGGTAAAAGTTACACACATCTCAAGCATAAACAGGCCACCCAGGGCTATCCCAGTCTAAATAGAAAGCGCTAAACCAGTAAGTGTTACTTCAATGGGTTGGTTAACAGAGAGTTAGGCAAAAATCCCAGTTAGGAAAATATATCTATTCATTCAACATAACACTATATACACTAGAAACACCTTAATCCTAAATGCCCAAATGAGGGTACACAAGAAACAGCTGGCTGGAGGTCCAGCCACCATAACCACTAGGCCTAGTCAGCGCCAGACCGTCACTCCACTACAAACCCCATTTCTTATTTCCTCACTCATCCCATAGCACCCTGACCATGTCAGAACCTAGGTGAACATACAGGTATGCCATAGGAGAGCCTATGGCTTGAGTTGGTTAAACAATAGGAGTACACAACTACAAACTTAGCTTAAACACACAGCATCTCTGACGCCAGCCTCCACACCATGCTGATCCCATGTGACTGCCCCCAGCCACGCTTACACCGCATACCCGAAACACACTTGGAAAATAACTACCTAGAAGGATTTCTTTATAATTACAGTTAGTACTTTACAGTGTCCCCAAATGCACATTATGAATTATAAAATTATTATTTACAATTATAACATTCATACTATTATGGCACACTTCTCCACTATATGTACATTACAATGTCATGCAGAACCCTGCATAACAAGACCTAACAGCTCCCTCCACTGCCGTTGCCAGTGCCCCCACCCCAGACCTAGATAAGTGAACCCCATCCCTGGCATACATGTCATTTCTGCCATAAAAGTGGTCCCAGTTGCCAATGAATGTTACCGCATTTTCCTTAAAGTATTTGTCCAGCCAGCAATTGACACCAATTTCCCTGGACAACCATTCGTTTCCAACTCCTCCCCGTGGCAAAATACCACATATGACAGGGTTCCCACCCTTCTTCATAATTATCTCTATTGCTGACCTATACCTGCTAATCAGGTCCTCACTCCTACGTCTGCCAACATCGTTGTCTCCCTCACTGAGGCAGATAATAGGATTGCTCCCATTACCTTTCATGATGTCCAGATGGCTAACAATATCCCCCATCCCAGCCCCAGGAAAATATACCCTGTGCCTCCTCTTCCTGTCCCTTAGACAAAAGGCCCTATCCATAAACTTAACATGACTGTCTCCAACTAAAACAATGTTCTTACCTTCATTTGTGGAATTTGTCGTGACGTTGTAATAAAGTTGGTAGAATTACCGACAATATGTAAAGTAAAAGGACACAAGTGCAACTAATGTGACATTTTATTGTGGCAACGTTTTGCTCTCCAGGAGCTTTATCAAGCTCCTGGAGAGCAAAACGTTGCCACAATAAATTGTCACATTAGTTGCACTTGTGTCCTTTTACTTTACATGTCGTGACGTTCTTGATGGTCTTCATTGGGGTATCAAGGGATGTCTCACTCACGTGCGCCAATGCTCCCTTGGTGCTCGTTGTGACGTTCCCAGTAGACAATCCATATTCGTCTGGTAACACCGAAAATGGGTTGGAAGTCTCCACAGCAATCTTCTGGATCTTCGTTGTTTCCGCCACTCCAACAGACTTCTTGATTTTCAGCTTTGTTCCATGTTGGCCGGCCACTGACCAAGTTCCTCTCTTGACCTGAGGACTCACAATCGCCGTATCTCAAGCTTAGCAACCCTAAGCTCCTGTTTCAGCTGCTGGTACAGTTGCTCAAGAGAGGACATCTTGTGCAGATTTACGGAGAACACACTGGATAGAACTTCACAGAGCTAAGTACATGTCACCACTGAGCTAAGTACACGTCGCCACTGAGCTAAGTACACGTCACCACTGAGTATTAATAAAGGAGATATAAATAAGGTCTTGAGGATATCTCTCCAAGAGAGAACCCGCAGTAATGGATTTAAATTAGACAAGTTTAGATTTAGAAAGGACATATGGAAGTATTGGTTTGGAAACAGGGTAGTTGATGAGTGGAACAGTCTACCTAGTTGGGTTATTGAGGCTAGGACATTGGGTAGTTTCAAATTTAGGTTGGATAAATATACGAGTGAGAGGGGTTGGATTTGAGTGGATAGAGTTATCAGAGCTTATTTCATGGGTAGCATTGAAAATTGGGTTGGACAAATGTTTTGTTAGTAGGATGGATTGTAAAGGACCTGCCTAGTATGGGCCAACAGGCCTGCTGCAGTGATCCTCCTTTATGTTCTTATGATAACATAAGAACATAAGAACGGAGGAACACTGCAGAAGGCCTACTGGCCCATGCCAGGCAGGTCCTTATCAAAACGACTACTACCTAAAGCTTCCCTTGAAATAACTCACGTACCCAATGACACCAATCAAACCCAGCCCCTCCCACTCATATATTTGTCCAGTCTCTTCTTATAGCTACTCAAGGTCCTAGCCTCTATCACCCCACTGGGAAGACTGTTCCACGCATCTACAACTCTGTTAGAAAACCAGTACTTACCTATGTCCTTTCTAAATCTAAATTTATCAACTTAAATCCATTATTCCTGGTTCTTACCTGGTTCGACACCCTCAGTACTTTATTGTCTCCCTTGTTTATGCCCGTCATCCACTTATACACTTCAATGATATCTTCCCTCATTCTACGCCTCTCCAGAGAGTGGAGATTTAAGGCTTTGAGTCTATCTTCATACGGGAGGTTCCTTACACAGTAAATCATTTTAGTCATTCTTCTCTGTATGTTCTCTAATGAGTCTATATCCATCCTGTAGTAAGGGGACCAAAACTGAGCAGCATAATCCAAATGAGGCCTCACTAGTGATGTATAGAGCTGTAAAATAACTTTTGGACCTCTGTTACTTATACTTCTTGAGATGAATCCAAGTAATCTGTTGGCCTTGTTGCGCACACTAAGGCACTGCTGTCTTGGCTTTAGATTTCTGCTTACCATGACTCCCAAGTCTTTTTCATATTCTGTATGACCAAGCTCTACTTCACCTAGATTATACCTTCGAGGGTTATTTTCATTACCAAGGGCAAGTACCTTACACTTATCCACATTAAACTTCATCTGCCATTTTTCAGACCAAGACTTTAATTTGTCCAAATCGTCCTGGAGTTCATTGATATCCTCCTCAGAGTGAATTATACGGCCTATCTTTGTATCATCAGCAAATTTACTCATGTCACTCGTAATCCCTTCATCAAGGTGTGTGTAATCGCCTATATGTATTGGTTGGGGTGAGTCACAGCTCGTGGCCCCGTATGTGTGTGTACTCACCTATATATGGTTGCTGGGGTCGAGTCACAGCTGTCCCGTGTGTGTGAAGGATGTGGAAGTGATAATGTCAAAGAATCTCACATTCAAACATCACAACAATGTTATCATATATGCGAGAAAATATATAGGATGAATATTGAGAACCTTCAAAACTAGGGATGCCAAGCCAATGATTCTCTTCAAATTGCTTTTTTCTCTGAACCCTAACAGCCCCTTTCATGGCAAGCCAAATTGCAGACCTGGAGAATATACAGAGAGCTATCACTGTACGTATAAGTACAATAAAGCACAAATTTCCCGGGAATAGTTGAAGTCCCTTGACCTGTACTCCTTGGAACGTAGGCGAGAAAAATACATGATAATATTCATTTAGAAAATCCTAGAGAGACTAGTCCCAAATATGCAGACGGAAATCACTCCCTATCAAAGGGAGTGATAAGTGTTAGGGGCCCAAGACTGTTCAACTGCCTCCCAGCATACATGAAGGAGATTACTAAAGACCCCTGGCTGTATTAAAGAGGGAGCTGGACAGGCACCTGAAGTCAGTACCCGATCAGCAGAGTTATAGTTAGTACGTTGATTTATGTGCGGCCAGCAGAAACAGTCTGGTTGATCAGGCCCTGATCCACCGTGAGGCCTGATCCTGGACCCCGCCACGGCGGCGTTGACCCCCGGAATACCCTCCAGGTATACTCTAGGTATATGTGGTTGTAGGGGTTGAGTCGCAGCTCCTAGCCCCGTGTAAGTGTGTGTGTGTGTGTGTACTCACCTAGTTGTACTCACCTAGTTGAGGTTGCAGGGGTCGAGTCCAAGCTCCTGGCCCCGCCTCTTCACTGGTCGCTACTAGGTCACTCTCCCTGAACCATGAGCTTTATCGTACCTCTGCTTAAAGCTATGTATGGATCCTGACTCCACTACATCGCTTCCCAAACTATTCCACTTCCTGACTACTCTGTGGCTGAAGAAATACTTCCTAACATCCCTTTGATTCATCTGTGTCTTCAACTTCCAACTGTGTCCCCTTGTTACTGTGTCCAGTCTCTGGAACATCCTGTCTTTGTCCACCTTGGCAATTCCTCTCAGTATTTTGTAAGTCGTTATCATGTCCCCCCTATCTCTCCTGTCCTCCAGTGTCGTCAGGTTGATTTCCCTTAACCTCTCCACATAGGACATACCTCTTAGCTCTGGGACTAGTCTTGTTGCAAACCTTTGCACTTTCTCTAGTTTCTTTACATGCTTGGCTAGGTGTGGGTTCCAAACTGGTGCCGCATACTCCAATATGGGCCTAACGTACACGGTGTACAGGGTCCTGAACGATTCCTTATTAAGATGTCGGAATGCTGTTCTGAGGTTTGCCAGGCGCCCATATGCTGCAGCAGTTATTTGGTTGATGTGCGCTTCAGGAGATGTGCCTGGTGTTATACTCACCCCAAGATCTTTTTCCTTGAGTGATGTTTGTAGTCTCTGACCCCCTAGACTGTACTCCATCTGCGGTCTTCTTTGCCCTTCCCCAATCCTCATGACTTTGCACTTGGTGGGATTGAACTCCAGGAGCCAGTTGCTGGACCAGGTCTGCAGCCTGTCCAGATCCCTTTGTATTTCTGCCTGGTCTTCGATCGAATGAACTCTTCTCATCAACTTCACGTCATCTGCAAACAGTGACACCTCGGAGTTTATTGCTTCCGTCATGTCGTTCACAAATACCAGAAACAGCACTGGTCCTGGGACTGACCCCTGTGGGACCCCGCTGGTCACAGGTGCCCACTCTGACACCTCGCCTCGTACCATTACTCGCTGCTGTCTTCCTGACAAGTATTCCCTGATCCATTGCAGTGCCTTCCCTGTTATTCCTGCTTGGTCCTCCAGTTTTTGCACTAATCTCTTGTGTGGTACTGTGTCAAACGCCTTCTTGCAGTCTAAGAAAATGCAATCCACCCACCCCTCTCTCTCTCTTGTCTTACTGCTGTCACCATGTCATAGAACTCCAGTAGGTTTGTGACACAGGATTTCCCGTCTCTGAAACCATGTTGTCTGCTGGTGATGAGATCATTCCTTTCTAGATGTTCCACCATTCTTCTCCTGACAATCTTTTCCATGATTTTGCATGCTATACATGTCAGTGACACTGGTCTGTAGTTTAGTGCTTCATGTCTGTCTCCTTTTTTAAAGATTGGTACCACATTTGCTGTCTTCCATGCCTCAGGCAATCTCCCTGTTTCGATAGATGTATTGAATATTGTTGTTAGGGGTACACATAGCGCCTCTGCTCCCTCTCTCAGGACCCATGGAGAGATGTTATCTGGCCCCATTGCCTTTGAGGTATCTAGCTCACTCAGAAGCCTCTTCACTTCTTCCTCGGTTGTGTGTACTGTGTCCAGCACATGGTGGTGTACCCCACCTCTCCGTCTTTCTGGAGCCCCTTCTGTCTCCTCTGTGAACACTTCTTTGAATCTCTTGTTGAGTTCCTCACATACTTCACTGTCATTTCTTGTTGTCTCTCCTCCTTCCTTCCTTAGCCTTATTACCTGGTCCTTGACAGTTGTTTTCTTCCTGATGTGGCTGTATAACAGCTTTGGGTCAGATTTGGCTTTTGCTGCTATGTCGTTTTCATATTGACGTTGGGCCTCCCTTCTTATCTGTGCATATTCGTTTCTGGCTCTACGACTGCTCTCCTTATTCTCCTGGGTCCTTTGCCTTCTATATTTCTTCCATTCCCTAGCACACTTGGTTTTTGCCTCCTTGCATCTTTGAGTGAACCATGGGCTCATCCTGGCTTTTTCGTTATTCCTGTTACCCTTGGGTACAAACCTCTCCTCAGCCTCCTTGCACATTGTGACTACATATTCCATCATCTCATTAACTGGTTTCCCTGCCAGTTCTCTGTCCCACTGAACCTCATTCAGGAAGTTCCTCATTCCTGTGTAGTCCCCTTTCCTGTAGTTTGGTTTCATTCGTCCTGGCCTTCCTGCTTCCCCCTCCACTTGTAGCTCTACTGTGTATTCGAAGCTCAAAACCACATGATCGCTGGCCCCAAGGGGTCTTTCATATGTGATGTCCTCAATATCTGCACTACTCAAGGTGAATACTAAGTCCAATCTTGCTGGTTCATCCTCTCCTCTCTCTTGTAGTGTCCCTTACGTGTTGGTACATGAAGTTTTCCAGTACCACCTCCATCATCTTAGCCCTCCATGTATCTTGGCCCCCATGTGGCTCCAAGTTCTCCCATTCGATCTCCTTGTGGTTAAAGTCGCCCATGATCAGGAGCTTTGCCCTGCATGTATGAGCTCTTCTGGCCACTGCAGCCAGTGTGTCAGCCATCGCTCTATTGCTCTCGTCATACTCTTGCCTTGGCCTCCTGCTGTTCTGTGGTGGGTTATACATCACTGCAATTATCACCTTGGGACCTCCAGAGTGAAGCGTTCCCGCTATGCAATCATTTTCTTCTCCGCTGTCTCCTCTCTCCAGCTCATCAAAATTCCATCGGTGTTTGATCAGCAATGCCACTCCTCCCCCCCCCCCCGTTCCTTCTGTCTTTCCTCAGGATCTGGTATCCCGTTGGGAAGATGGCATCTGTTATCATACCTGTAAGCTTGGTTTCTGTGATTGCTATGATGTCTGGTGATGCCTCTTTGACTCTTTCGTGCCACTCCTCCCACTTGTTTGTTATTCCATCAGCGTTTGTGTACCATACCTTCAGTTTCCTTTCCAACACTGTGGTTTGGGGGGCCTGTGGGGGTGGGAGACCTGGTAGCATACTGTGGGATTCTATGGTTGGGGGTTGGGTGGAAGCTGTGGGTATGGATTGTATTGTGTTGGGATGGTGTGATAGGTTGTGGGGTTCTGAGGATAGTTGTGTGTGTGCTTGCTCTTGCTGCTCTGTTCTGCTCTGACTGACCTCTGCTGGTTCCATCCTTGTCTCCTTTCCTAGCTCCTTTCGCTTTTTTGTCCTCTCCCTCAGCTGCTGTCTCTCTTTTTGTGTTCTGTCTCTGTCTAGGAACACCTTCTTGTACTCTTCCGAGCTTCTCAACCGTGGTTTTTCTTGGAGGATCCTGTTCCGCACTGTTTCTGTCCTGAGAATCAGCTTGATCGGTCGGTTTCTCCCCTTCAAGTACCCCCCTATTCTCTGAAAATTTACAATCTCGTCCATGTCTTCTCCCCCTATTTCCGTGATGATTTTCTCAATCTCCTTTCTTTCTTCCTGCCGTCTTTCAGTGTGTGTCCTTTCCTCTCTCTCCCGAAGCCCATGGATAAACACTGATTTTGCCCTTTCCTCCTCCCATTGCCTCTCCCTCTGTGACTCTGGTTCCTGTCTGTATGTGGTCATTTTCTCCCTTGATTTTTCCAGTGGCTCTTGGTAGCATGGTTGTGCCTCAGCATTCGACCTATCTCCCTCTCCATCTGCACCCATCTGCTCTTCCCTTCCACTCCCTGGCCCTTCTTTGCAGGCTGATAGGACCTTAGCATATTTCATATCTCCTTCCTTCCTGTTCAGCCTCTCAGCTTCGTATGGTGTGTCTTCTTTGGTCACTACCCCTGAGACTTGCTTCAGCCTGTTTACCTCAAATTCTAGGACCTTTACCCTGGCTACTGCAGTTTCGACTTGTGCCTCCCAATTCTTCGTCTCCTTCTCCAACCTCTTTTCCCATTTCACAGAGAGCTCTTTCTCCATTTTTTTCAGAAAGCTCTCCTAATTTTCTCTCCCATTCTTGCTCTATCCTTTTCCACTGCTCCTCCATCCATTCCTCCCTACCAGTACCCTGATCCCTGATTCCTGCGAGTCCCAACCATTTTTTTTTTTTTTTAGTAAAAGAGAAAGCGAAAAAGAAAAAGGGGGAGAGAGTGAGAGAGAGGGAGAAAGAGAGAGAAGGGGAGGGTAGAAGGAGGGGAAAAGGGGGAGAAAGTGAGAGAGAGGGAAAAGGTAAGAGAGAGGGGGGAGTGACAAGGGAAGAGAGGGAGAGAGAGAGAAGAGGAAGAGAGAGAGGGGGAGAGAGGGAGGAAGAGGGAGAGAGAGGAAGAGAGAGGAAGAGAGAGAGAAAGAGAAAGAGAGAGAGAAAGAGAGAGAGGAAGAGAGAGAGGAAGAGAGAGAGGAAGAGAGAGAGGAAGAGAGAGAGAGGAAGAGAGAGAGAGGAAGAGAGAGAGAGGAAGAGAGAGGAAGAGAGAGAGAGGAAGAGAGAGAGAGGAAGAGAGAGAGAGGAAGAGAGAGAGAGGAAGAGAGAGAGAGGAAGAGAGAGAGAGGAAGAGAGAGAGAGGAAGAGAGAGAGAGGAAGAGAGAGAGAGGAAGAGAGAGAGAGGAAGAGAGAGAGAGGAAGAGAGAGAGAGGAAGAGAGAGAGAGGAAGAGAGAGAGAGGAAGAGAGAGAGAGGAAGAGAGAGAGAGGAAGAGAGAGAGAGGAAGAGAGAGAGAGGAAGAGAGAGAGAGGAAGAGAGAGAGAGGAAGAGAGAGAGAGGAAGAGAGAGAGAGGAAGAGAGAGAGAGGAAGAGAGAGAGAGGAAGAGAGAGAGAGGAAGAGAGAGAGAGGAAGAGAGAGAGAGGAAGAGAGAGAGAGGAAGAGAGAGAGAGGAAGAGAGAGAGAGGAAGAGAGAGAGAGGAAGAGAGAGAGAGGAAGAGAGAGAGAGGAAGAGAGAGAGAGGAAGAGAGAGAGAGGAAGAGAGAGAGAGGAAGAGAGAGAGAGGAAGAGAGAGAGAGAGAGAGAGAGAGAGGAAGAGAGAGAGAGGAAGAGAGAGAGAGGAAGAGAGAGAGAGGAAGAGAGAGAGAGGAAGAGAGAGAGAGGAAGAGAGAGAGAGGAAGAGAGAGAGAGGAAGAGAGAGAGAGGAAGAGAGAGAGAGGAAGAGAGAGAGAGGAAGAGAGAGAGAGGAAGAGAGAGAGAGGAAGAGAGAGAGAGGAAGAGAGAGAGAGGAAGAGAGAGAGAGGAAGAGAGAGAGAGGAAGAGAGAGAGAGGAAGAGAGAGAGAGGAAGAGAGAGAGAGGAAGAGAGAGAGAGGAAGAGAGAGAGAGGAAGAGAGAGAGAGGAAGAGAGAGAGAGGAAGAGAGAGAGAGGAAGAGAGAGAGAGGAAGAGAGAGAGAGGAAGAGAGAGAGAGGAAGAGAGAGAGAGGAAGAGAGAGAGAGGAAGAGAGAGAGAGGAAGAGAGAGAGAGGAAGAGAGAGAGAGGAAGAGAGAGAGAGGAAGAGAGAGAGAGGAAGAGAGAGAGAGGAAGAGAGAGAGAGGAAGAGAGAGAGAGGAAGAGAGAGAGAGGAAGAGAGAGAGAGGAAGAGAGAGAGAGGAAGAGAGAGAGAGGAAGAGAGAGAGAGGAAGAGAGAGAGAGGAAGAGAGAGAGAGGAAGAGAGAGGAAGAGAGAGAGAGGAAGAGAGAGAGAGGAAGAGAGAGAGAGGAAGAGAGAGAGAGGAAGAGAGAGAGAGGAAGAGAGAGAGAGGAAGAGAGAGAGAGGAAGAGAGAGAGAGGAAGAGAGAGAGAGGAAGAGAGAGAGAGGAAGAGAGAGAGAGGAAGAGAGAGAGAGGAAGAGAGAGAGAGGAAGAGAGAGAGAGGAAGAGAGAGAGAGGAAGAGAGAGAGAGGAAGAGAGAGAGAGGAAGAGAGAGGAGAGGAGAGGGAGAGAGGCAGGGGGGGGAAGGAAGGGTTAGAGGGTCACTTCACAGGAAGGTGTGAAATCCTGTATATGGGTGTATGTGTGTGTGCGTGTGTGTGTGTGTGTGTGTTTGTGTGTGCATGTGTGTGTGTTTATGTGTGTGTGTGTGTGTGTGTGTGTGTGCCCCCACTTCTAAGTATTCATACTGCTAATAAATATCAGTAGTAATACCCGTATTTCTAAAACTACCAACAGTGATTCTAGCACTTATCACTTCTACTTATAAAACACAGAAAGTAATTAGGTTGTAAAATTTAGCTTGTCTCAGCTTCTAGGAGTGTCTGACGTCACCCTCACTAGGCTTCCCCTCGCTAGGCTGCTCCTCGCTAGTCAACACTATCTTCACCTTATCTATGCTATTTCTGCTCTAATTCTGGTAATAACTTGCAGGAGTGAGTGACCAGTATCTAACAGTGACGCAAGACCAGGATTCAGAACCCCCAAAACAACCCCAACAGGTGAGTGATACTTAAGCTGGCAGTGATGCGATGACAAGTTGCTAGATGCTGATGACGTAGTCGGTAGTCGTCGTACACACGCCTTCTATCACTATTTTGAAAATTCTTCACCCGTGATCTTTATAACCGTATATGCTCATGCATCCCACGTCCCTCAATGTCACTTATGATAGAATACACTTCACTTATATTGGAATACACTTCACATTCGGTGTTACACTTTACATGTATAATGTCACACAACTGTTGTGACGTCACTGTTTCAGCAGGCCTACTGCCACCTTCCCTTGTTATATATTATATTTTTCCTTTCTCCTTTTGCTTATTAACTTTTTCACTCTCACTGTATGGTGCCCCACATTTCACTTGTTATCCAATCTCTCGAAATTCTTGAACACCCGCTTCCACACTCACTTGAATCTTTGTATATTTGAATCTGTGTAGCAACAGAAGCCTACTAGCCACTAACGGTTTGACACTTTGAAATATTAAAGATTTCAGGCTTCCTCTCGACTTTTTTTTAACTAATAACTCTGGTTATCACTCGTAGGATTGTTCACTGACGTTGTCACTACCACTGATTACTGCTAGCAGTTACTGCACGACTTAAAAACCACTAAAGTTCTCGGAGCCTTGTGACCCACGTCTGCTGACTGACTGTGTGTGTGTATGTGTGTGTGTGCACTCACCTATATGAGACTGAAGGGGTTCATTCACAGCTCCTGGCCCCCAGGCCCCACAATACTCCTGAACCTGTGTATCACAACACTGTGTCAGTACACAACTAAATCTTGTTTACAGAATCAAAACAAAGCCTCACAAACTCGCCCTTCTCATCAAAAGAGCTTAAAAAAGGCTGTAAACCCGCATGGTCAGCCAGACGACACTAACAACATCTATTCATTTAACAACAGATGTTGGTCACCCAACTGTCAATTCTAGACTAATTAACTTGACTCTCTCATACTACCTTTATTATTATTATTATTATTATTATTATTATTATTATTATTATTATTATTATTATTATTATTATTATGATTATTTTTACTATTTTGATTATTATTATTATTATTATTTTTATTTTTTGATTATTACTATTGTTATTATTATTATTTGTATTATTAAGTAATTATTATTTCAATCAAGACTAAGCGATTAACCCACAAGGGTCATGCAGAGCTTTTATATTGCTTATATCCCAGGAATGGGAAGAGACACATGCAGTTCATCGGATCAAGAGCCTTTCCACCTTCCTTACTCATATTAAGTGTGAAACACAACCCAGATAAAAGTTCGGCACTCTGGCCATGACGACCCCATGCTAGTTTAGCCCTTCCCCCGAGAAAAATAAAAATCTCGTTGCAAAAATTTTTATTGCAATTTTTACTGGTATTTTTATTCTTTATTAATTCAATGTATTTACAAATGTCAATTTCAGTGGTATTTTTCTCAAAAGGGGAGAGACCTGGGTTTGATTCCCGGCACAGCCTCAGGGGGAATTTATGTGATAGCTGTTATAGTAAGCAAGGAAGGGCCAGGAGCTGTCTCGACCCGTGGGAATGTAATTAGATGACTACATGGGGTAATTCTACTTACATCTGCTGACCATGTTCACCTACTACACCTGCTATGTTCACCTACTTGCACTTGCTGAACATGTTCACCTACTTCTGCTGACCATGTTCACCTTGCAACAGTTGACCATGTTCACCTTACATCTGCTGACCATGTTCACCTTGCAACAGTTGACCATGTTCACCTTACATCTGCTGACCATGTTCACCTTGCAACAGTTGACCATGTTCACCTTGCAACAGTTGACCATGTTCACCTACTTGCAACAGTTGACCATGTTCACCTACTTGCAACAGTTGACCATGTTCACCTACTTACATCTGCTGACCATGTTCACCTACTTGCAACAGTTGACCATGTTCACCTACTTGCAACAGTTGACCATGTTCACCTACTTGCAACAGTTGACCATGTTCACCTACTTGCAGTAGTTGACCATGTTCACCTACTTACATCTGCTGACCATGTTCACCTACTTGCAACAGTTGACCATGTTCACCTACTTCTGCTGACCATGTTCACCTACTTGCAATAGTTGACCATGTTTACCTATTTGCAATAGTTCACCATGTTCACCTACTTACATCTGCTGACCATATTCACCTACTTGCAACAGTTCACCATGTTCACCTAATTATATCTGCTGACCATGTTCACCTACTTGCAACAGTTGACCATGTTCACCTACCTACATCTGCTGACCATGTTCACCTACTTACACCTGCTGACCATGTTCACCTACTTGCAACAGTTGCCATGTTCACCTACCTACATCTGCTGACCATGTTCACCTGCTGACCATGTTCACCTGCTGACCATGTTCACCTACTTACACCTGCTGACCATGTTCACCTACTTACACCTGCTGACCATGTTCACCTACTTACACCTGCTGACCATGTTCACCTACTTACACCTGCTGACCATGTTCGCCTACTTACACCTGCTGACCATGTTCACCTACTTACACCTGCTGACCATGTTCACCTAGGTGATATCTAACTCACAGGTGCTACATAGCACCTAGGTTATGGGAGACATGCAGTGTTGATCTAAGGTCGGATCACAATACAATACACACTGTTTTCCCTTCTGGGTTATCCTGGCTTATCCTGGGTTACTAACCCTCTGGAATTAAATAATTCAGTCTTCCTTACATGCTATATCCTTCGTTAAATACTTTGTTAACAATTTCTTTTGTTAAATTCATTACGAACATTTTCTAAAACCAATATCCTTTGTTAAATTAATCAATAACATTTCTTAGGCCTATATTCTTAGTTAAATTCTCAATAATATTTTCTAAGGCCTATTTTCCTTACTAATCTCATCAATAACACTTCTTAAAGTCCATTTCCTTCGTTAAATTTATCAATAACATTTCCACAAGGCTTCACAGACAATATATTTCACCTTTAAAGCTTCCCAGGTCAGTAAGTTTATTTAGGTACAGGTACACCTGGAGAGTTTACCTGGAAAGGGTAAATTAACCGGCAGGATAACCTCTTAAAAAATGGGCAGACCAGGTGACGTATTTTTACTGGGCTCGTTGGTGTGTTGCACACGGTTCTTGTCAAGTGTTGCACACGGTTCTTGTCAAGTGTTGCACACGGTTCTTGTCAAGTGTTGCACACGGTTCTTGTCAAGTGTTGCACACGGTCCTTCCCGAATGATGCGTCGCATACACCAATTATTGATGCAAAATCGCTGACTGCAGAGTCAAACGGTGTTTTCTTATGTCTCAAGACTGATGGCCTGAACACACCGTCTCCAGTGCGAGGAACTGATTACCTCAACTCCACCTTTCTTCTCTGTATTGGACTGTAGAAGCCACT
Organism: Cherax quadricarinatus; assembly: GCF_038502225.1. Classification (NCBI taxonomy): domain Eukaryota; kingdom Metazoa; phylum Arthropoda; class Malacostraca; order Decapoda; family Parastacidae; genus Cherax; species Cherax quadricarinatus. The sequence continues at coordinate 28,441 of NW_027196040.1, read as the reverse complement.
GGCTGGCGATATGTTTTCTAAATATTCTCAAATCTGTCAGCACTTCTGCCTCTATAACATAGGCTGTTACACAAGTTGCTACTGATTGCAATCTATAAGCCTAAATAACAAATGTTCGTAAAGAAATTCACATAACTCGAATTTTTCTATTTTTAATTGTAAATAAGAATCGTGATTGTGATACGATTGTGATTCGGTTCTCGAACTTGCAGTAAGAGAGTAGCTCGTCTTGGAGGACATAGGAGGACCCAGTCAGAATCGTATGTCATTTGCAAGTTTTGCTACGCACAGGACGACCACTGTAAAGAATACACAAATAACCCGCACTTAGGTAGTGAAAACCTTTAACGATGTTTCTGTCCGACTTGAACCATGAGCAGGACTCACTGCTTCATGTGATCTGCTAATGGTCCTCGTTGGACCTAGTAATAATAATATAATAATAATAATAATTAATAATAATATATCTTGTACATGTACAAGGTATACATACCATAGCTGATATCAATGACATCCAAACCTACATGCGACCCACACCACTCCACTAACACCTAGATACCCATTTTACTGATACCTGGAGTTTACCTGGAGAGGGTTCCGGAGGTCGACGCCCCCGCGGCTCGGTCTGAGACCAGGCCTCATGGTGGATCAAGGTCTGATCAACCAGGTTGTTACTGCCGGGCACATGCAAACTGATGACGAACCACAACCCGGTGGTCAGGTACTGATTTTAGGTGCCTGTCCAGTGCCTTCTTGTAGACAGCCAGGGGTATATTGGTAATCCCCCTTATGTATGCTGGGAGGCAATTGAACAGTCTTGGGCCCCGGACACTTATTGTGTTGTCTCTCAGTGTATTCGTGGCGCCCCTGCTTTTCATCGGGGGAATGTTACATTTCCTGCCGAATATTTTGCTTTCATAGGGAGTGATTTTTGTGTGCAGGTTTGATACCAATCCCTCCAGGACTTTCCAAGTGTATATTATCATGTATCTCTCGCTTGCGTTCGAGGGAATACAGATCAAGGACCTTCAACCGTTCCCAATAATTTAGGTGCCTTATCGTGTTTATATGTGCCGTGAAAGTTCTCTGTACACTCTCCAGGTCTGCAACGTCGCGAGCCTAGAGAGCACAAGCGATTTGAAGAGAATCATCATGGGTTTGGCGTCCCTAGTTTTGAAGGTTCATTATCCATCCTATCACTTTCCTAGCCGATGAGGTAGATACATTGTTGTGGTCTTTGAAGGCGAGATCCTCTGACATTATCACTCTCAGGTCCTTCGCATTTCTTTTTCGCTCTTTTGAATTTATCGTATACCCTGATACATTTTTAATTTCCACAAGTTTTCCATATTTTAGTAGTTGAAACTTCTCCTCGTTGAACTTCATATTGTTTCAAGTGGCCCATTCGAAAATTTGGTTGATGTCCGCTTGGAGTCTCGTGGTGTTTTCGATGGAGGTCACTGCCATGGTAATCCGGGTGTCATCCGCAAAAGAAAGCACGGAGCAATGGCTTACATCTCTGTCAGAAATGAGGATGAGGAATAGGATGGGAGCGAGTAGTTTGCCTTGTGGAACAGAGCTTTTTACCATGGCTGCCTGGGACTTTACTCTGTTCACTATTATTCTTTGTGTTCTATTTGTCAGGAAGTTGTAGATCCATCTACTAACTTTTCCTGTTATTCCTTTATCACGCATTTTGTGTGCTATTACTCCATGGTCACACTTGTCAAAAACTTTTGCAAAGTCTGTGTATTCTACATCTGTATTTTGTTTATCCTCAACAGCATCCAGGACCTTGTCATAGTGCTCCAGGAGCTGAGACAGGCAGGAGCGACCTGCTCTAAACCCGTGTTACCCTGGGTTGTGTAATTGATGGGTATCTAGGTGATTGGCTATCTTGCTTCTTAGAACCCTCTCAAAGATTTTTGCAATAAAGGATGTTAGTGCTATCGGTCTGTAGTTCTTTGCAATCGCTTTACTGCCACCTTTATGGAGTGGGGCTATGTCTATTGTTTTCAGTGTGTGTGGGATGACCCCTGTGTCCATGCTCCCTCTCCATAGAATGCTGAAACCACGCGAATAACAAACGAAATGTTGAATCATAGTATTGGAGAAAAACAGTACCTAATTCTGTTAGAAGTATCTCTTCGTTATCAGATAATTGTCTTAATGCCTGGGACTTTCAGAACAGTGTGTCTCATGAACATCTTCAGTACACTATAAAGATCCTTACACTGTTTTCTCAAATAATTGGAAAGAATGTTAGTTAAATCAGCTAAATTAGGAACGAGTTTTCTGTACAAGTTCACTGATAACAGAAAACTTCTCATAGGTTTCAGACTTGGGAAGGTTACAAGACTGTAAAAGAGTAGTTATTAGAAATAATGAAGCCCAGATACTGACTAAAAAAATAACAGTATAATATTTCTGAGGTTAGGCAGTCAAACCATGAGATTTTAATCTTACAGTGTTCATCCCTAGACAGAATCATAAATATTGTCAACATAGACAGACAATAGCAAGAATAATTCTAAATAAACGTGAATAGGTTGCTGACACTGTGACCAGCCCGCCTAGACAGACAATAGCAAGAAAAATTCTAAATAAACGTGAATAGGTTGCTGACACTGACCAGCCCGCCTAGACAGACAATAGCAAGAATAATTCTAAATAAACGTGAATAGGTTGCTGACACTGACCAGCCCGCCTAGACAGACAATAGCAAGAATAATTCTAAATAAACGTGAATAGGTTGCTGACACTGACCAGCCCGCCTAGACAGACAATAGCAAGAATAATTCTAAATAAACGTAAATAGGTTGCTGACACTGACCAGCCCGCCTGGCATCGTGGTCTACTGCATTAATCCAGGAGAATCAAGATTCCCTTTACCTGATGGTAACCCTGAGTAATATTAAGTTCTGAAAAATTCTTTGAGTTATGAAGATTGAAAAGATCTTTTTTTGAGAGGCATTGGTTCGGATATATATTTAGTGATAGTATTAAGATTTCTCAAATCTTGTCCTAACCTCTATGAATTGTCTGACTTTTTGACCAAAATAACAGAACAATAAACAGATGTTGAAGGTTCAACAGTTCCAAGTCTTGATCGCTTATCGTCCTTTTGTTCAGAAATATCTAGGATAAGGTTTCGCTTTTATTGACTCAGTGGTGTTTTGTCCTGTGCATTATTCTCAGTGCGAGAAGTACCTAGTGATTCGCTGGATTGTACGGACCTAAGGCTAGAGAACGTTTTGTTCATTCTTAATGAACTTTGGTATGGGTCTGATACTAATCCTGAGGTTCAAATTACTTATCAGTTTCGTCTTGACTTTAAAACTCTAATGGAGGAAACTGCAGAATGTATCTAAGAATTTGGAAGTTTTAATGGACACCTGTAAAACATTTTAAAATGAAAACTTGCAGACGTAAGTTTGATATTAGTAACAAGTTATTAATAATTTTGTGAGGCCCATGTAAATTAAGGCTGTTAACAAATTTGACTATTTACTTGTTGTTTATGTGAAGTATAAATTCTTCCTCATTAATATCTTAAAGAAATACCACAGAAGACATATAAATGCTTACCTTAACATTTTTAATGAAGATAATTCCACTTAAAACTTCTAACGTCTGTGGAGAATTATATATATATATAATGTTTGTATCTATGCCAATCAGTAAACTAACTTCCATACTTTTTTCAAAATTAACTTTAAAATGGTAAGCTGTATTTGTATTCTACCAATGTAGCAAAGATGGCATGAAGTCGTAACTAAATAAGCGTTTGAGTCCAGTAAGTTGGTATACCTGATTTATGAGGTCAGAAGTGAATTATGCATCTTGATTAGTCAATATCTCCCTTAATTAACAACGAATCTTTAGGAACAATTTTTCCCTTAAATCTCATCACCATTTTCAGCTACTTTACGATACTCATGAAGACTAGGACACTTATTTTGAAGTCTGAAAATCGTCATGCGAGATGTCAAGTGTTTTTACATCATGCAATACGAAAGGATGTAATTTCTTTACTTTAAACATCGTTCGTGTAACCACATTTATAAGTATATTGACATATTGTGAATGCAGGATATTGGAATTGATACCGACTCAACACTGGCCTTATTTATCATCGATCGCCGGTGCACTCAAATCTGTAACAATGGTGTCATATAGAATTTTCTACTTCCGATTCGTAAGGATCAGGAACATCTGTAAAAGTGGTGAAAATCATGACTACTAGAAATTTCAGATTTACCAAGCACAGTGGGGAAATCAGCTACTATGATACTTCCTGCTAGACACGAGCTTGGAGCTGTATTGGCAATGACTGCATCAGTCAAGCTAAATTACTATTAAGATTTGAGATATCGTCGGGCAGCAGGAACACTGTGAGATCAGCCAAGGTAATTACATTAAGCTGCAGACTAATTTAGAGGGATCTAGGTTAGGACACAGCTTATCTGAAACTACACATGAACAGTTAGGGCGCAGCTTATCTGAAACAACTACACATGAACAATTAGGACACAGCTTTCCTGAAACTACACATGAACAATTAGGACACAGCTTTCCTGAAACTACACATGAACAATTAGGACACAGCTTTCCTGAAACTACAAATGAACAATTACTACACAGCTTACCTGAAACAACTACACATGAACAATTAGGACACAGCTTACCTGAAACTACACATGAACAATTACTACACAGCTTATCTGAAACAACTATACATGAACAATTAGGACACGGCGTATCTGAAACTACACATGAACAATTAGGACACGGCTTATCTGAAACAACTATACATGAACAATTAGTGGACTGGTGTGAGTCACATCCTGGGTGTTAGTGGACTGGTGTGGGTCACATCCTGGGTGTTAGTGGACTGGTGTGGGTCACATCCTGGGTGTTAGTGGACTGGTGTGGGTCACATCCTGGGTGTTAGTGGACTGGTGTGGGTCACATCCTGGGTGTTAGTGGACTGGTGTGGGTCACATCCTGGGTGTTAGTGGACTGGTGTGGGTCACATCCTGGGTGTTAGTGGACTGGTGTGGGTCACATCCTGGGTTTTAGTGGACTGGTGTGGGTCACATCCTGGGTGTTAGTGGACTGGTGTGGGTCACATCCTGGGTGTTAGTACACGGCTTATCTGAAACAACTACACATGAACAATTAGGACACAACTTACCTGAAACTACACATGAACAATTACTACACAGCTTATCTGAAACAACTATACATGAACAATTAGGACACGGCGTATCTGAAACTACACATGAACAATTAGGACACGGCTTATCTGAAACTACACATGAACACATGTACTCTTAAGAATTGTAGACACGTACTACCCTTACCAAAAGATACATTTCTATCAGTATCAGCAAACATATACCAACAGTTTCGGATATCGTTGAAAGACAATTTTTATGTTGAGTCCTGCTAACCACAAGTAAAACATTTTATAATAAAAGCAGTGTTCTTATTACCGGGTTGTATAGATGTTAGAGAGCTTATGCTATTTAGGCTTACATTTTACTCCCTCTTAAGGCTAACAGTTATGAGCCGAGGCGTACAAATCCGCGGCTCCAGCCAGCACAGCGGCAGAAACTAACCTTTACACTAGGATAAATACTGATTCCAACAGAGAATATGGAGAGCAATCGATAACCTACCATCAAGTCAGGAAGTGACTGAGTCTAGATCAATGTCTGAGCTTAATATCCAATAATCAAATAACCTGGTGAGAATGATTAAAAATTGTATACAATTTTGATTAGCTGTAATTAATTTCTGAAACTCCCTTCTATACCTGTAAGCAGTTTTCTTGATAGCTTAAAATATAGCTTTTTTTATGGTGTAAATAATCTGAAATGACCTGACTAATTGCAGTAGAATATATAACAAGGGTAATACTTATGAACAACAAAGCTAATATTTTATACCTGAAATCAGAAAGATACTGATATAGGGTTGCTGAGTTCACAAACCTGATTAAATAAGGAGTTACGTCATCGTCCTCGGTGTGAGAGAGATTTTAGACATTTTGAAGCCTGCGCTCACCGGTTGACTGTCAACAACAACCCTTTGAACTTTTTTTAATAACTAATTCTAATTTCCTATGTTCCAACTCTACCCTTGTTGCTCCTGTTTCCTTTGTTAAGTTAAATCTAATTCTTTAAGTCTCACTATATGTTCCTATTCTGTAGCTCTAACATCACGCTAATTAACTCTTTCCTGTCTTCTCGCTCTAATATTGCTCTTTCTGCTATTCATGCTCTAAACTTACTATTTTGTCTTGCTGCTCTAACTTACATCTATGAAATTTCATAGATTTCTAACTCAGTAACCTAAATCTTTGCCCACATTCATCCAAAATGCGTAAGTTTCCACGCTTAAAGACCTGGTTCCAGACAAAAACAAAATTATAAGAGCAAAGGGAGACAAAAGAAAAAGTTGAAACAAAAATTAACAATGTGAAAGGAATAACGCTTTCTTCTGGAAGGGAAAAGTTCCCCACACTTATTAAGTCAGACAGATAGACCCAACACACGCCTAATACGTGCTCAGTCCAATATGTGTGGTATTGCTGTGGCAATTGTTTGTAGGAGTATCACAATAGCAGTCCCACAACACTGCTAGTACGAAACCCTAACTTACGATAAGAAACTTAAAAACTAAGTTACACTAGGACACACTAAACCATAAAAGTATAAAAGTTGACAGTATTGACTTATGAAGCTAAACCAAACTTGACTCGCCCAACTGACGGTGTAACACATCCTTACTACAATAGCAAAACAGTGACTAATCCTGTTACATCCTGTATTCATGTCAATCCTGGGAAGGTCACCAGATTTGCTAGGAAAATCGGTATTCACCACTTTCCCTGCTCAGGAAAATACTGCTCAGGAAAAATAAATAATACCTTAAGATAAACAGAAGAGAGAGATCGAATAGAAACACAAAATGTATAATATAAAGAAAAAATATAAAGCATTAATAATGATTGCAAAAAATAAGTTACTTTGATCAGGAAAAACAGGAATGTCAGGACAGTCAGTTGTTAGGTAAGACACATATGCAACAGTTAGGTATCTTTATTATGAAACGTTTCGCCTACACAGTAGGCTTCTTCAGTCAAGTACAGAAAAGTTGATAGAAGCAGAAGATACTTCTGCTTCTATCAACTTTTCTGTACTTGACTGAAGAAGCCTACTGTGTAGGCGAAACGTTTCATAATAAAGATACCTAACTGTTGCATATGTGTCTTACCTAACAACCTGTCGGTATTTTATACCATTTTAATGTTCAGTCAGGACAGTCACGTGTAGATATGTAGTGAAGGTTAGTGGTGGACTGAAGCAGGTAAGTGAACGCGGTGTGTAGGTCGCTGTCTGAACAAAACAGGTCACTGCATCTACCAGCTTATGAGGAGTGAGAAGGAGAGGGGTGGTATCTTTAGCTAATAGTAGGAGGTAGTGCTCTAGCTCGACTGCAGTGGAACCAAGCTATGAATCCTGTAGCAATCCCTCGTAGGTAGACTCGTTTGAAGTAAATGAGTGTAACAAAATAACAAAAAAAAGGCACAATACTGTGACTGGAACAATACACAAATAACCCGCATATAGAAGAGAGGAGCTTACGACGACGTTCGGTCCGACTTGGAACACTTTGTAAATGGTCCAAGTCGAACCGAAACGTCGCCGTAAGGTGCGGGTTATTTGTGTATTATGTAAATGAGTGTAGCCGCAGAGTGGCAGATCGCAAAAAGAATCCATGGAACTGGAACCAGCAGATACCGCAATGCCAGAGAAACCCGAAGACAAAGAATAAAGTCTATCAAAGAATTTTCCTTTACAGGGTTGATGAGGTTATATCCTTGATTTAGACATACTGTTGTCTGCTGCTAAGGTTGGCTTTAAGTATGAAAGACTATGAACCTCTCATACCTAAATGTTCTAGTATAAGAAGCAGGATGTGATCTGCTGTGTCGAAAGCTTTCTTAAGATCTATGAAATCCATGTGATATTCCTTTTTTATTCGAGAGATACATAAATTAAGTCCAACATTTTTTAATTTCATCCTTCGTATTTTTTCTTGTCTTGACACTACTCTGTTAGGGGTTAAGTAAACTGTGTAATTGTACGGAAAATATAATAGCTCATGAACTAATTTTTCAAAGATTTTAGATAACATTAGAATGTTAGATATTGGCAAATAAGTGTTGCATCGACTCGGCTGTTTTATGCATTAGGTTGACTCTTGCTATTGTTGGGAAAGTGTTGGTTTCTAATGATTTGTTGAACAACGTTGTCATTGTGGGTGATAGAACATGAGCTGTTTTAATATATCTAAATGTTTTTATGATACAAGACATCCCTTTCTCTTGACGTGACATCACAGTAAGAGCTTGTGAAGAGAGTTCGCTGTAAGACAGCTTCATGTAAAGTAAAAGGACACAAGTGCAACTAATGTGACATTTATTGTGGCAACGTTTCGCTCTCCAGGAGCTTTATCAAGGCTTGATAAAGCTCCTTTATCATGGCTTGATAAAGCTCCTGGAGAGCGAAACGTTGCCACAATAAATGTCACATTAGTTGCACTTGTGTCCTTTTACTTTACATATTGTCGGTAATTCTACCAACTGTATTACAAGACAACTTCAGTAATAGTGAAGACAGGAACTACACTCCCCTTCTTCACGGAATGTAAAGACTATTATCAACTATGTGATAAGTCTTTGGTGTGTTATTGTAATGAGCGAGGTATAATGTGGTTTTAAATTTGCCCTTTTCAATATGCTCTCAAAAAAACTTTCAGGGTGTTGTTACGCCTCTTAAGCTACACATTGCCGGAAAAAATTTGCCCGCCTTGAGTTTACCTGGAGAGAGTTCCGGAGGTCAACGCCCCCGCGGCCCGGTCTATGACCAGGCCTCCTGGTGGATCAGAGCCTGATCAACCAGGCTGTTGCTGTTGGCTGCACGCAAACCAACGTACGAGCCACAGCCCGGCTGGTCAGGAACCGACTTTAGGTGCTTGTCCAGTGCCAGCTTGAAGACTGCCAGGGGTCTGTTGGTAATCCCCCTTATGTATGCTGGGAGGCAGTTGAACAGTCTCGGGCCCCTGACACTTATTGTATGGTCTCTTAACGTGCTAGTGACACCCCTGCTTTTCATTGGGGGGATATTGCATCGTCTGCCAAGTCTTTTGCTTTCGTAGTGAGTGATTTTCGTGCGTAAGTTCGGTACTAGTCCCACTAGGATTTTCCAGGTGTATATAATCATGTATCTCTCCCTCCTGCGTTCCAGGGAATACAGTTTTAGGAACCTGAAGCGCTCCCAGTAATTGAGGTGTTTTATCTCCGTTATGCGCGCCGTGAAGGTTCTCTGTACATTTTCTAGGTCAGCAATTTCACCTGCCATGAAAGGTGCTGTTAGTATGCAGCAATATTCCAGCCTAGATAGAACAAGCGACCTGAAGAGTGTCATCATGGGCTTGGCATCCCTAGTTTTGAAGGTTCTCATTATCCATCCTGTCATTTTTCTAGCAGATGCGATTGATACAATGTTATGGTCCTTGAAGGCTAGATCCTCCGACATGATCACTCCCAGGTCTTTGACGTTGGTGTTTCGCTCTATTTTGTGGCCAGAATTTGTTTTGTACTCTGATGACGATTTAATTTCCTCGTGTTTGCCATATCTGAGTAATGGAAGTTTCTCATGGATAAACTTCATATTGTTTTCTGCAGCCCACTGAAAGATTTGGATGATGTCTGCCTGGAGCCTTGCAGTGTCTGCAATGGAAGACACTGTCATGCAGATTCGGGTGTCGTCTGCAAAGGAAGACACGGTGCTGTGGCTGACATCCTTGTCGATGTCAGATATGAGGATGAGGGACAAGATGGGAGCAAGTACTGTGCCTTGTGGAACAGAGCTTTTCACCGTAGCCGCCTCGGACTTTACTCTGTTGACTACTGCTCTCTGTGTTCTGTTAGTGAGGAAATTATAGATCCATCGACCGACTTTTCCCGTTATTCCTTTAGCACGCATTTTGTGCGCTATTACGCCATGGTCACACTTGTCGAAGGCTTTTGCAAAGTCTGTATATATTACATCTGCATTCTTTTTGTTTTCTAGTGCATTTAGGACCTTGTCGTAGTGATCCAATAGTTGAGACAGACAGGAGCGACCTGTTCTAAACCCATGTTGCCCTGGGTTGTGTAATCGATGGGTTTCTAGATGGGTAGTGATCTTGCTTCTTAGGACCCTTTCAAAGATTTTTATGATATGGGATGTTAGTGCTATCGGTCTGTAGTTCTTTGCTGTTGCTTTACTGCCCCCTTTGTGGAGTGGGGCTATGTCTGTTGTTTTTAGTAACTGTGGGACGACCCCCGTGTCCATGCTCCCTCTCCATAGGATGGAAAAGGCTAGTGATAGGGGCTTCTTGCAGTTCTTGATGAACACGGAGTTCAATGAGTCTGGCCCTGGGGCAGAGTGCATGGGCATGTCATTTATCGCCTGTTCGAAGTCATTTGGCGTCAGGATAACATCAGATAGGCTTGTGTTAACCATATTTTGTGGCTCTCTCATAAAAAATTATTTTGATCTTCGACTCTCGGTAAAAATATTCTTCCACAAAGTTGGCTCTAATGATCATGTAAGATTTGCATTTTAAAGAATAATGTATATTTCAGCAAACAAATTATGTGCGGGCAAAAGTAGCCTGGTAGCTCGGGTAATGTGCAGACAAAAGTAGCCTGGTAGCTCGGGTAATGTGCAGACAAAAGCAGCCTGGTAGCTCGGGTAATGTGCAGACAAAAGCAGCCTGGTAGCTCGGGTAATGTGCAGACAAAAGTAGCCTGGTAGCTCGGGTAATGTGCAGACAAAAGTAGCCTGGTAGCTCGGGTAATGTGCAGACTAAAGTAGCCTGGTAGCTCGGGTAATGAAGATAGGCTAGCTCTCCTCTTCAAGGTATTATGTAACAGTTTAACGTAAATATCAGTGACACAAACCATCGGAATGGGTGGTGTTTGAACCTCCGGGGAGGGAGTCCTGAAGCTCCAGGTCAGCCAGCTGGCCGAGTGGTTTGTTTGCAGTCTTGTTACTTTGGTTATGCGAGCCCCTCAAGGAAGGTTCCTAGACGTTGGTGATGGGCTCTTGATCTAGGAAATTAGATCTTTGCTCCAGTTCCTTGAATTAAGTCTCAATACTTTTCACATCCCCCCCCCCACAGGCGCGGCATAGTCCTACGGGCGTAGCGCTTCCCCTTGATTATAATAATTTATTTTGTGAGTCATACCTGTAAGTATATATCTCAGTACATATCTCAATAGTTAGAGACCATTATGTATAATGAAAGCAGATTTATCTGATGCTCTGGTAGTGAGAGGAACTTGATAATATCCAGTTAGTCAGGCCTAGTCAACTATCATAGGTGGCTTCCAAAACAGTCCAGTTCGTCTTATGTAAAAATATGTATCAAGCACCTGCTTGATACAACTCATTCTGTTTTGTGACTGTTTTCTTCTATTAGGAAAGTTCTTCAGTTTTGTGACTCTAGGAGTGGTCTTAATATCAGCAGCTTCATCAGCTGGCAGGCATTCCTGGAACTTAGTAACCCAACATTATCCCCACTTTGTAAAGAAAGAATTGAAATAAAGTAAGCCCATAACGCAGTTACTTTTATCTTCTGATATAAACAAAGTAATTCACATTAGTGGCGAGTCATCATATGACTAAGACCCACGTCAGAGAACACTTGTCCTGTGTCCTGACAAACCTTCTCTAACCTCACATAACTCAGTTTTCTCGACTACTTCCAAGATGTCATTCTTGAAGCTCATCTCTAGGTATTAACTATTTGTTCCGGCACGTTATCACTTTATTAGAACAATCAACAGTTTTATTGTAATATTTGTTTATCTTCTGATCAACTTATTCCTCGCCTCAAGTTCACGAGCTCTCTTGAAATACTTTCCACTGAAGCAGAAGTCCTTATGAAACTAGATTACTTTCCTAGCCAGAGGTTAGGTTAGGTAAGGTTTGTCAGGAAACAGGACAAGTGTCTCTTGACGCAGGTCTTAGTCAGATGATGACCCGCCATTGGAGCTTTTGGTCATCTGACCAAGGCCTTCCGCTGGCTTATCGGTTCAACTCTTTAAAAATTATTTCCCAGCCAGACCTTTAAAATCATTAGAGGAACCAATACTCTGTGACCATATATTCAATCCGTCTTCTTAAGTAATAATTCTAATTAGAAATGTTTGTAAGTAATTTACTGCCGAAAAGCCTTCGTCAGTGAAGTACTGACTGTATTGTTTCCCCACATCATTTTATGTTGTCCAGTTTCCCCGAGGACTACATCACTGAATTGTCTTTTGTCAATGCTTTATATATATATATATATGCAAGGAATTCGCAAGAGCAGGCGAAACATACACAAACACTGATCTCTGGCTGAAGGAGACTCGAACCTACGAACCTTGGAACACGGTACGCAGTGCTTTACCAATCTACCCACACTGGACCAATACCTTGGAGTCCAGCTTGCACTAGACTTTGATCCAAGTGTAGGGTAGTGAGGGTAGATTGGTACAGCACTGCGTACCTTGTTCCAAGGTTCGTGGGTTCGAGTCTCCTTCAGCCAGAGATCAGTGTTTGTGTATATTTCGCCTGCTCTTGCGAATTCCTTGCATTGTTAATATCTCTAGTAAGGCTGATGCATGCAGGGGATGAGATGAAAAGCTGTAAGCCTTCTCCCTGAAAGCTGGCTGCCTTGGATCAAACGTCTAGCGCAAGCTGGACTCCAAGGTATTGGTCCAGTGTGGGTAGATTGGTAAAGCACTGCGTACCTTGTTCCAAGGTTCGTAGGTTCGAGTCTCCTTCAGCCAGAGATCAGTGTACGTATAAATTATGATTATCGTCCAGGAAAAATAATAAAACAAATTCATTTTTTCCTTGACATAAATTATGGAACAACTCTACTGCTGCTGAGATAACTGGTCATCAGTCTTCAAGGTTCACATCCGCAGCCCTTTTGTGAATTTACTCCAATTATACAGCAATATTTTGGGTGTTTACTTCTTAGCAATCAGAGGTGCGGCTGTGGTGTCAGAGGTGCGGCTGTGGTGTCAGAGGTGCAGTTGTGGTGTCAGAGGTACGGCTATGGTGTCAGAGGTGCGGCTGTGGTGTCAGAGGTGCAGCTGTGGTGTCAGAGGTGCGGCTGTGGTGTCAGAGGTGCGGCTGTGGTGTCAGAGGTGCGGCTGTGGTGTTGTTGGAAGAAAGTGACAAGAAAAATAGTGGCAAGTATTTTCTAATGAAAATTCTACTGAAGGACTTTTGATTCAAGGAAATTAAGATAGCGTCTCCTCGGTGAGGCTCTTGATTCAAGGAACTGTAGCTATCCTTCCCTTCATTGTATCGAACCTGAATGTTTCTTCATTACCAGACACAATGTGACCACTGACTCCTTAGCGCTTTCCCTGATTAAACTGGGTAAAAAATAAAAATATTTACCTAATTGGAGTGCCTTCATGCTGGTGAGGGCTCTTGATTCAAGGAAATAGATCTATTTTCCATTTTGTTAGATCGAACCTGGTTTCCTTCTATTCTCTTAGGTGTTCTATAACCATTACAAATTTAGCACTGAAAATAATAATTTAAGCACTGTTGACGCTAGTGAGTGCCTCTTAATTCAAATAATCAACGGCCACAAAAGTAGAGGTCCAAAGCTTTGTATGACCCTTGTAGGTTTAGCGCTTTTTTATTATAAATGGTAGCAATGTATAGACACTGATAGCTAGCTAACGATTTTGTAAGTGACTTTGTTTCAGCTTCTGTTTACAGTAACACATTTATACTACCCTTGGGTATTTTTATTATCAAAACGCTTTACTTGTTCTAAAGTCATTCTCAGTTGAATATATTGGTGACAGACACTGTAGACAGCACAAGCAATCGAGAGAAAAGATTCGCCCATCATCCTTACATCAGTAGTATTGAGGTGGTCACATATTCAGTCTTTAAAAAGTGTTAAGTCAAGCCAAGGTAAGATGCCTAGTTGTTAATTCTTATGCCTGACAACAAAGGAAGATGCACTCCTTTCAGAAGACTTCTGTTAAGTTCCAACAGTCTACATATTTTATGATGAATTATGACTAACAGTTAAACAAGAAATTTCTTCAACAGTTTCCTTTGCAGGAGATTTAATAAAGGGAATACTAGTAATGACTATCTGTGGAAGCGGACGCATTTAACTAATATTATATGAACACTGTTTCCATGGAGAGGTGAAATGTACGTATTTTACGATCCATTTAGATCTACTTGTGTTTACTTATAGACATTCGAGAAGATTTGTAATGGCCGTGTCTGGTTCATTCCTTAATGTTCTTATACCAGGAATAGTGATAATCTCAATGATTCTCTCACTGATTTCAGGAACACTAAGCTCCTTCCTCAGTTAATATTTGCATTGGATCAACATGTTTAATTTAAGGATGTAATGTAGGCTATGTACATCATTCTCACTATTTTTATTTTTATTATTAACACATCGGCCGTTTCCCACCAAGGCAGGGTGGCCCGAAAAAGAAAAACTTTCATCATTCACTCTAAAACAGTCTTGCCAGAGGGGTGCTTTTAACTGCAACATTAACACCCCTCCTTCAGAGTGTAGACACTGTACTTCCCATCTCCAGGACTCAAGACCATCCTGCTGGTTTCCATATTCACTATTCTTACGTTAACACTATAATTTGTATTCTAGCCAGCAAAAGCTTTGCGAGGATTTAAATTTTCTTTGCATTTCTCATTTTGTTCTTGTATGACCTATACGTTGATAAATTCGTCTACATCATATATGCAAAAATTAATATGGCAGATGGGAGGAGGATGTTAAGGCCACTGTAAACGTCTAAAATAACTAATATGTTTAAAATATGTTTTATAAATTACTCTGAATTTTTTATTATCTTTCATAACTGTATTTCATATATATATATAGACTGCTTGTTGAGGCGGATATTTAAACAGGATGAGGCTGAAATTAATCCTTGAGATACCACTGCCACGAGTGTCCTCGGGCGAAGGTAAACACACAGCTCTGTGCTGTGTGCTTGGTTCTTCGTAGGATCGCTGGCTCCGAGGTAAGGTGATGCTTACATTGTGCTGTCTCTGGAGGCGGCACAAGGTTTGTATGGTCGAGTCCTGGCCTGCCGCAGTTTGATATATATATATATATATATATATATATATATATATATATATATATATATATATATATATATATATATATATATATATATATATATATATATATATATATATATATATATATATATATGCAAAACAACCACTCTGAAAGAATAGAGAAATTCCAAGCGCTTTCGTGACTACTCACATTATCAAGGAACTATGAAAGTAAAGCATCCAAGGAAGCTATATAAGGGGTCTGGCCAGCACCTCACTATCAGATCCCACAACGGTTAAACACCTGACGCGCGCCGACCCAACTTGGATTACCTGGAGTTTACCTGGAGAGAGTTCCGGGGGTCAACGCCCCCGCGGCCCGGTCTGTGACCAGGCCTCCTGGTGGATCAGAGCCTGATCAACCAGGCTGTTGCTGCTGGCTGCACGCAAACCAACGTACGACCCACAGCCCGGCTGATCAGGAACTAACTTTAGGTGCTTGTCCAGTGCCAGCTTGAAGACTGCCAGGGGTCTGTTGGTAATCCCCCTTATGTGTGCTGGGAGGCAGTTGAACAGTCTCGGGCCCCTGACACTTATTGTATGGTCTCTTAACGTGCTAGTGACACCCCTGCTTTTCATTGGGGGGATGGTGCATCGTCTGCCAAGTCTTTTGCTTTCGTAGTGAGTGATTTTCGTGTGCAAGTTCGGTACTAGTCCCTCTAGGATTTTCCAGGTGTATATAATCATGTATCTCTCCCTCCTGCGTTCCAGGGAATACAGGTTTAGGAACCTCAAGCGCTCCCAATAATTTAGGTGTTTTATCTCCGTTATGCGCGCCATGAAAGTTCTCTGTACATTTTCTAGGTCAGCAATTTCACCTGCCTTGAAAGGTGCTGTTAGTGTGCAGCAATATTCCAGCCTAGATAGAACAAGTGACCTGAAGAGTGTCATCATGGGCTTGGCATCCCTAGTTTTGAAGGTTCTCATTATCCATCCTGTCATTTTTCTAGCAGATGCGATTGATACAATGTTATGGTCCTTGAAGGTGAGATCCTCCGACATGATCACTCCCAGGTCTTTGACGTTGGTGTTTCGCTCTATTTTGTGGCCAGAATTTGTTTTGTACTTTTGTACTTTTTGTACTTTTGTACTTGTTTTGCACAACTCGCCCACAAACTATTCTACCCAAGAAAATTTAAAAATTATTATTTGTCCAGTGTATATTTTTAAATTTTCTTGGGTAGAATAGTTTGTGGGTGAGTTGTGCAAAGGACCTATCCAAGTTGGGTCGGCGCGCGTCAGGTGTTTAACCGTTGTGGGATCTGATAGTGAGGTGCTGGCCAGACCCCTTATATAGCTTCCTTGGATGCTTTACTTTCATAGTTCCTTGATAATGTGAGTAGTCACGAAAGCGCTTGGAATTTCTCTATTCTTTCAGAGTGGTTGTTTTGCATATTCTGAAATCACCTGTTTACTGTGATCTTATTGTATGTATATATATATATATATATATATATATATATATATATATATATATATATATATATGCACCTCTCTTCCTTCAGAATCAAGAAAAGTGTTGTGTAAGTGATTTCAGTGAGGGAACATAACGGTCATCATGGGTAGGAGAGGTCGGTGAGGGGAGGCCTAATGGCCTTTTTTTTTTTCTATTGCACAACGGATATTTAAGCGACAATTCCCCCTTCCCCAAACAGGCGCGCATACACCGTGTGCTCGTGTTAAAACAATGGAGTGTTTGTTCACCGTGTGTATAGTGTATAATGCGTAGTATGAACATGGTATGCGCATAGCACGTGTAGTGTATAGCGTTGTGTCGTTTATACTGGGGGCTGTGCACCGAGCATAGTGGTGTATAGTAACAGGTGCACAGAGCATTGTGGTGTATAGTGACTTGTCCTGGGAGGGAGTGAGAGCCCTACTTCGCCTCATCACACATCTTCCACTCCTCCCTTTCCTCCACCGCCCACCACAAGGACGGGAGTTCCCTCTCCTCCCCCTACCAACTACCCAAGAACGGATAATTGTGTCCCTCTGCCCCATCATCGCAGGAATCACAAAGGTAGACCCAAGAAAAGTCCCACTGAAAACGAGAAAATTTGCACACAGGTTAGCAAAAAAAATCGAAGAAGGTAACACAGTGGGAGCAATCCGAATAATTACAAGTGACGACACTGTAGCCCCCAAAGATGAGACCACGGCCCAAGCACTAAGAGACAAGCATCCAACGAGGGACACCATAGCCATCAACAACAACCCTGAGGAAGACCCCATCACTGAACAATTAATTTTGCCTGAATCGGAAGTCTATAAGGCGATTGTGTCATTTCCTGCAGGATCTGCAGGAGGTTACACTGGAATTCGACCTCAGCACCTCAGAGATGGAAAATCCAGAACTCGGTGCATCTGCATCACTTCTCACCGAGTTAACAACTTTCGTCAACAACTGCCTGGCTGGGCGAATCCCAGAAGAAATTAAACCTTTCTTTTTTAGAGCCACACTGTGTGCATTGAAGAAGAGAGATGGGGGAATCAGACCCATTGCGGTTGGAAACACACTTCGCCGTCTCGTTGCCAAAGCAGCAGTAAGAAACATTCGCCTAGAAGCTGCCAGTTTACTCCAGCCACACCAACTGGGCTTTGGGGTCTCTCAAGGCAGTGAAGCTGCAGCTCAAGCAACGTATGTTGCTTTACCTGCTTTTCTGTCTTCGTGTTTGGCTTCCAGTGCATTAGTCAAGAAGATTGTTCCTGAACGCTTGAGAGACGTGGTAGGAGCTCAGGTTTACTGAAGCAGCGATTCGGTGGGACACCCTTACAGATTCCTAAAGTAGACCAGCTCCTCCAAAAGAACACAAACAGTCCCACTGGGACAAACCGATCATGGAAAAAATCGCCAACACAATGCTCTCCAACCCCTAAGGAAAGAACAAAGTTCGTCTCCTGGCAGTGAAGGCACCACACTCAGGAGATTTCCTGTTAGCTGTTCCCAATTCCTCCTTGGGCACTCGACTAGACCCACAGGCCATTCGGATTGGTGTTGCTCTTCGCCTAGCCGCCCCCATCCTCACCGAACATAGGTGTATTTGCGGCAGGGCGACAGCTGATCGATTCGGACTTCATGGTCTCGTGTGTCACATGGCAGAAGGGAAGTATGCCAGTCATGAGGAGGTCAGTGACATCATAAACAGAAGCCTCGCCACAGCCCGTTGCCCAGCTCAACGGGAACCCCAAGTGCAAAGGTCTGACAGAAGTTAAAAGCGTAATGATGGAGCCACTATGCTACCTTGGAAGGATAGAAAGCAGATTGCATGGGACTACACCTGTGCCGCCACATTGGCAGACACTTACTTGCCATACTCCGTAGTGGAAGGGGGTGGAGCTGCCAGCCACAGGGAGACCCAGAAGATCCGCAAATATGAAGACCTGCCCCCTTGCTATAACTTCATCCCAATAGGGTTGGAGACCCTTGGAGCATGGGGCAAGTGTGCTGTAAAGTTCCTCAAAGAGCTGGGTGAAAAGCTCATCATAGAAACCAAGGACCACAGGGCGACCAGCTTCTTCTTTCAGAGACTCAGTGTTGCGATCCAGAGATGAAATGCCTGCAGCATTCTGGGCATGCGGCCCACCACCGGGGAGCTGAACGAAGTATTCGAGATGTAGCTCTGAGTTACCTATGTTGTTTTACTTTCTACTGTATTTTTGTGAATGTTTTGTCAATGTATTTTGTCTTTAAATAAAATATATATTAAATATAGGGGGTGGTAGGAGAAAATTCTCAAACAGCTTCAGGGAGAACCTTGAGTTTTCCCTGAAGCAAGTTTATTCTTTTCTCTGAGGATGAGGGTCCCTATAACAGTTCCAGAGATGGTACCTCCCTATATATATATATATATATATATATATATATATATATATATATATATATATATATATATATATATATATGTCGTGCCGAATATGTAAAACTGGCCAATTAGCAAGAACTCATTTAAAATTAAGTCCTTTCTAAAATTTTCTCTTGTACGTTTAAAGATATATTTTTTCATTAATGTTAATGTAAAAAATTTTAATTTTGCACCAAAAGAATCTTAGAAAACTTACCTAACCTTATTATAACATGCATAAATTAACATTAACATTAAAGTTAGAAATTTTGCCAATTTTGATGATATTTTGTATCTTATTCCCAAAAATGTAGATATACACCATTTCCTTGGAAAATTAAATAGCTTAGCCCATTCTATAAACTTTACTGTTGAGTTTGAAGAAAATAACTCATTGCCTTTTCTAGATGTTTTAATTATTAAGGGTAATAATGAATTCAAATTTAAAATTTACAGAAAACCTAAAAAATAACTGTTCCTATGTCCACTATTATTCCTCGCATCAAGATAGTCAAACTGTCTGTTTTCTCATCAATGTTTTTGAGAGCTTTACGAATTTGTAGTCCTGAGTTCATAGATGAGGAAATATCCAAAATTTATGAAATAGGTAATGATTTCAAATACCCAAGAAATGTAATTGATAAATCTTTTAAAGTTACTAGAAATACTTTTTACAATCCAAAAAGGGACAACCAGCCTTATTCAACTAAAAATATATTGGTTCTCCCTTACCATGAAAACTTGGTTGATATGCCTTCTCTTCTTAAGACTTTTAATATTAAAGTTGTATTCAAAAATCTTGATACAGTAAAAAAAACTTTTGATAAAGAATGCCCCCCAAAATGCTGATGGATGTGTCTATAAGATTCCTTGTAAAATTTGCAAAAAGTTTATTATGGTCAAACTGGTAAAAATCTCGAACTAAGATTAAAACAACATAAATATAGCATTAGAACTGGACAAGATTCCAATGCGATATTTATTCATGTAAGAGATTTTAACCATCCAATTGATTTTCAAAAAGTTGAGAAAGTAGTATCAAGCAAGTCCATGGTCGACAGGAATATAATTGAATCTTGTTTCATAAAAAGCAGTTTTGACAATAATATGAATATTTCCTTTGGTTTATATAAATTAGATCCATTTATAATTAATAGAATTTGGGAAGAATTTAATAATACACTGGACAAATAATAATTTTTAAATTTTCTTGGGTTGAATAATTTGTGGGTGAGTTGTGCAAAGGACCTATCCAGTTGGGTCGGCGCGCGTCAGGTGTTTAACCGTTGTGGGATCTGATAGTGAGGTGTTGGCCAGACCCCTTATATAGCTTCCTTGGATGCTTTACTTTCATAGTTCCCTGATAATGTGAGTAGTCACGAAAGCGCTTGGAATTTCTCTATTCTTTCAGAGTGGTTGTTTTGCATATATATATATATATATATATATATATATATATATATATATATATATATATATATATATATATATATATATAATGTGTGTGTGTGTGGTGCCGAATATGTAAAACCTACGATCTTGGCTTAAATAGCAACGCTCATCTTGCCATATAGGACAAGCGAAAATTTGTATTTGCAATAATTTCCCCAAAATCATTCTGAACCTAACGAAAAAAATATATTTCGTTTCTTTATTACTAAATTATTGTAAACTTATATAAAATATATTTAGTTGGGCTAAGCTTAAATAAATTTTTCTTGTTATAAAAAGGTTAGGTAAGTTTTCTAAGATTCTTTTGGTGCAAAATTGTAAATTTTTACATTAACATTAATGAAAAAATATATCTTTAAATGTACAATAGAAAATTTAAAAAAAGACTTATTCTTAAATGAGTTCTTGCTAATTGACCAGTTTTACATATTCGGCACGACATATACATATTTATTACTCACTATGATACCATGAACAGATTTAATACTATGATACCATGAACAGATTTAATACTATGATAACATGAACAGATTTTTTACTGTGATAACATGAACAGATTTTTTACTGTGATAACATGAACAGATTTTTTACTGTGATAACATGAACAGATTTTTTACTGTGATAACATGAACAGATTTTTTACTGTGATAACATGAACAGATTTTTTACTGTGATAACATGAACAGATTTTTTACTGTGATAACATGAACAGATTTTTTACTGTGATACGATGAACAGATCTACTGATGCAGCAGCTAGGGTTAGGCTTGGTTTAGAAGGACATATGTTACTGTTGCAGTTTTATAACTGTAGTGTAAAGCACCCTTATGGCAATACAGTGATGGAGTGAATGATGAAAGTTTTTCCTTTTCGGGCCACCCTCCCTGGGTGGGAAACGGCCGATGTGTTAAGAATAAGAATGTGCAACAGTAGGGTCTTTTTATTATTGAATTCTTTCGCCTACATTGTCGGCTTTTTCATACAAATGTTTTAGTAAAAATAAGAATAGGTTTTATACTCATGACAATATATGTTAACTATATATGTTAACTATAATATATGTTAACTATAATTTACTGTATGAAAAAAATTTTTGATTTTTTTTTTAAGTTCAGAAAGACGTATAGCATAATTTTTATATATACATTAGATATTTTAAACCTGAACCTAAGTCTGCGATAGCTGTGTGGGTTACTGGATGCCAGCAGCAACAGCCTGGCTGATAAGGAAATCAATAGTAAAGCAGCTAAACTCTGGAAAGCAGTTACAGGTATATCACACAACTTTGAAACTACGATTAACATTACAAGTTAGGTTGAAAGTGATAAGTAACGTTTACTACTGTTCGAAAAGTCGCAGTAACAATGTTGTTGTTAAATAATTATACATTTTCTGTGCCATGATCATGTAAGGAATTATATGTTGGTAATCTATACCTATTAATTCTTATCATTGAAGCAAAAACTGCAATATTTTAACATTTTTACTTAAGTAATGCTAATAAATAATATAGGTAATAATAATAACTAATACTAATAACTAAAGTGATTAAGTTAATAAGTAATAGTAAGAGAAAACTACTGTAGTTTAACTTCGTTAATTTCTAATATTCAACACATTATCGTTAATAATTTTCAATATTTACGAGATAATGGTGAGAATATTTAGTTTTATCTTCGGCCCAAAATCAATACTAATAAGTTTTGAGCAATGTGAAAAGATATTTTTTCTGAAACACTAAATAAGAATAAATAACATAACTGGGTATGGTAAAAATACAGTGATTAACAATATTCTGATTGCAATGGACCTTTAGGAACATAACTATAACGAAATTAAAGAGCTAACTTTAAAAGCCTAATTAAGTTAGAGGTTGGTTGAAGATTGGCTCCTGGGAGAGCCTTGTCTTGGTGTCTCGGCTTCCTTCAAACACTGTCAGAAGTTGGAGGTACTGACGCCAGGCGGAGACTCAATACATCAGTGTTTCTCGCAGATGTAACGCAGTTTAGTGCTACATGGTTTGCTCCAGTATCTGATAAGAAAAGAAATTTGAAAGTTATGAGCGGCCATAACTAAACTTATCTCTAAAATTGTGTTTGTCTAAGTATTTTAGAACATAACATGAGAAAGAAGGAACAATTCAACAGGCCTACTGGCCTATGAGAGGCAGGTCCAATTCTCCCACCGGCTTAAGCCAATGCCTTGACCTAGTGAGGTCAGACACGTCACTTAAGGGAGGAGCACGGCATCCGACCTAGTAGCACAAGCTAGTCAGGTCCAACTCACACACACCCACACCCACTCGTATATTTATCCAACCTATTTTGAAAACTACACAACGTCTTAGCTTCTACAACGGTACTCGGGAGTTTGTTCCACTCATCCACGACTCTATTACCAAACCAGTGCTTTCCTATATCCTTCCTGAATCTGAGTTTTTTTCCAATTTAAAATCATTGCTGCGATTCCTGTCTATTAGATATTTTTAGCACGCTATTTACATCCCCTTCATTAATTCCTGCTTTCAATTTATACACCTCTATCATATTCCCCCTAATTTTACGCCTCTAGTGAGTGTAGATTCAGGGCCCTCAGTCGATCCTCTGATACATTTGATCAACTTTGTCATCCTCCTTTGTACGTTTCCAGAGCATTTATATTCATTCTGTAATACGGTGACCAGAACTGTGCAGCATAATCTAAATGAGGCCCAATCAAGGATATATTGAGTTGACGTACAACCTAAGGAATTCTATTATTTATAATTCTTGCTATGAAGCCAAGGATTCTGTTAGCTTTATTGCGAACACTTATGCACTGTTGTCTTTGTTTCAGATTACTGCTAACCAGAACTCCTAAATCCTTTTCGCAATCAGTAATATTAATTTCTGTATTATTTAGTTTACATGCGGCATGGTTATTTTCCTGTCCAACATTTAGAACATTTGTCTATATTAAACTGCATCAGCCTCTTCTCCGACCACTGCATCAGTCTATTCAAATCATCCTGGAGTGCTCTAATGTCCTCATTAGAATGAATTGGACGACATATTTTGGTGTCATCAGCAAATTTGCTTATGTCGCTATTTATTCCCTCATCTTTGTCGTTTATGTAGATTGTGAACAACAAGGGGCCTAACACTGACCCCTGTGGAACACCGCTTGAGACGTGCCCCCATTCTGATTTCTCCCCATTTATGCAAAGTCTCTCTATATTCCTTTGAAACCCTTGTAAACAGTTCATCAGGACCTGGGGATTTGTTAGGTTTTAATTTCTCTATTTGTCTGAGGATCATGTCGCTAGTTACCCTAATCGTGCATAGTTTATCATCCTGGTCTACATAATTTATTACTTATGGAATTTCGCTAGTATCGTCCTGAGTAAAAACGGAGAGGAAGTAGGTATTGAAAAGCTCACACATGTCCTTATCACTGTCAGTTATCTGATATGAGTTACTCTTCAGTGGGCCTATTTTGTCCCTAACTTGTCCCCTAACCTTATGGGTTAGTCTTCGAATCTCTTGTGACTTTAGCCTGATCGTCTCTTTATTGCTTTTCTTATTCCTTTTTTTATCTCTTTAATTGAATACATATTGATTTCTTAACTGCCCATCGCCCTTCCCTTTATATAAAGGAACTATACATGCTCTCTGCCAATCCTTTGGTACCTTCCCCTCTTTCATACACTAATTAAACAAAAATATCAACCACTCCAACATTATATCCCCCTCCCTTGCTTTTAACACTGCTGTCATGATCCCATCAGTTCCAGCTGCTTTACCCCCTTTCATTCTATGTAATGCCTCACGTACCACCCCCACACTCACATCCTGCTCTTCTTCACTCCTAAAAGATGGTATACCTTCCTGGCCAGTGCATGAAATTACCGCCTCCCTTTCTTCATCGACATTTAGAAGTATCTCAAAATATTCCCGCCATCTACTCAATACCTCCATCTCCCCATCTAGCTCCCCTACTTTGTTTTTAACTGACAAATCCATTCGTTCTCTAGGCTTTCGTGTTTATCTCACTCCAAAATTTGTTTTTATTTGCATCAAAATTTCTTGACAGTGCCTCTCCCACTCTATCATCTGCGCTCGTTTTACTCTTTCTCACCACTCTCTTCATCTTTCTTTTACTCCCTGTATACTCTGCTCTTCTTATAACTTCTCTTTTGTAAAAAACCTCTCATAAGGTACTTCTTTCTCTTTTATCACACCCTTCACTTCATTCCACCAATCACTCCTCTTTCCTCCTGCACCCACCCTCCTATAACCACAAATTTCTGCCCCACATTCTAATACTGCATTTTTAAAATTATTCCAACCCTCTTCACCCCGCCCCCACTACTCATACTTGCACCAGCCCACCTTTCTGCCAATAGTTGCTTATATCTCACCCAAACTTCCTCCTCCATTAGTTTATACACTTTCACCTCTCTCTTACTTGCTGTTGCCATTTTTCTTTTGTCCCATCTACCTCTTACTCTAACTGTAGCTACAACTAAATAATGATCCAATATATCAGTTGCCCCGTGGCAAAAGCTCTCTTCACACCACGAGGGTCCGGGCTCGATTCCCGGCGAAGGGGTGGAGACATTTTGCATGTTTCCGTACACCAGTTTTTTTTTTTTTTTTTATTCGCCGGTATTCTCCCGGCCCGGGTCTTTTCCAAGTAGTGGTGACCCGGCCTTGGCTCCTTCTCTGGGGAGTGTCTCGAGACTTTAGTCTCCCATGGGAGGAGGTACAAGTACCCCCTCATCTTTGAGACCAACTGTCCCCAGGCCTAGCCACATTCCCCGCCCTCATGGGGCTCGTAGGGAGAAGCTAGGCCTTTGGTCTGCCATCTGCCCCACCAGTTGTCTATGTTCACCCATCAGTAAAATGGGTACCTGGGTGTTAGTTGACTGGTGTGGGTCGCATCCTGGGACAAAACTGACTAATTTGCCCGAAATGCTCTGCATAACAAGCGGCTTTCTATATAGTGGTATGTTATTGATGTCAGCTACGACTGTATACCTTGTGATGAATGGTTTGAAAAACCGACAAGTTGAAGATTGAGACACTTACGCAGCATATGGGAATCTTTATTCAGGAAACGTTTCGCCACACAGTGGCTTCATCAGTCCTCTTTGTATTGGACTGATGAAGCCACTGTGTGGCGAAAAGTTTCCTGAATAAAGATTCCCATATGCTGCGTAAGTGTCTCAATCTTCGACTGTATACCTTGTACATGTACTTGTAGTAAATAAAGATATATATATATATATATATATATATATATATATATATATATATATATATATATATATATATATATATATATATATATAGTAATACTTATTATTCTTACTTGAGTGTGTTTGAGCAGAAGTAGGCGCAGTGGTCGGCATAGTTGCCATTCTTCCAGCCCCACCAATTAGGATTCATTGAGCCTCCTGTTCCTGTCCAGGTCCAGTGGCCAGAAATCACTGCTCCTGATGTCCAGTATGTTCCAGGATCTAACCAAAATATTGCATCAAATATCAGGATATTATCAAGAAAATAAAATTCTACTGCTATGCCTTCACACGTTTCTATTAATATATCCAGCATAATAACAATATTTAGAATAAACTCCAGTTTCTTCAGTTTACTCTAAATATCGGATATAATTCCTTGTTTACAATTTTTCATAAAGTGAGGAAAAAACATATATGAAATTCATCCCCCCCCCAGTCCAAGAAAACAGTGAAATACTATTTTGAATTATATTTTATGCATTTATTTCAGTGCAATCACTATTCAATTTAATAATTTATTGCAATCTAAATATTAACATCTACCTAATATATAATCAATTACGTTAACAAAATCTATCAAAGAAATTCTATTATTATTTTTAATTATTTTTCTTGAGGGGATAGGGTAGGAAGGAGAGACTTGACAGAAATGTAACTTACAGTTGCCGTTCATGTGAGCCAAGAGACCGTTGTACTGGGCGTAGGTGAGGACGGAGACTAATTTCGCATTTTCGCTGCTGCAGACTTTCTTAGCATGCCACCAGGTCTCCCAATCCTGGTGAAATCTGTAGCAGCCTCCAGCGATGTTGATGTATCCACCGGTACATCCTGCCATAACAATGGATTATCAGTTAACGAATACAAGTATGACTGTGAACAACAAGTGGAAAAAAATATATGCATAGGAAAAGGAGATCTTTCAGTATTACAAGAGACTTTATCCGAAGTAGCCACTGATAACGCCTCTTGTAGTAGTTAAAGATCTCCTTCAGCAATACCTGATTTGTTATCATGTAATCAGAAAATTACAAATAAATTTGATGGAATATAGTGTGAGTGTGGAAAACTAATGTTTTATTAATAACAAAAAGGTAGTCCCAAAGGGGAACCTTTCTTTGGATGCCTGATTTTTTTCTTTTTATATTTTTTTTTCCTTCCTTAAAGCTTTCGTTTATAAGTTCAGAAAGTTTTAACTGATCGGCTTCAGCATTTCAACACCGGTTTTCTGAATAAGGGAAATGGTTCCTGCAAATATTATGGACAGTTGTGGGTTCCTTATGGTCATTCTCGTGTAATATTTCCCCCTTCCCTAATTCTTTGTAAATACTATACTTAGGCAGCTGTTCCATATTAGTTACTAGATAGTGTCCATCAAGTTTAGTCTGTTTAGATACAAACTTAATATTTTATTAACATAGTTTAGACATAACTGAAACAGTAGTATCCAGAGTAATAACTGAAGAATGCTCCTCCTAATCGACTTCAAACTTTCACTGATGTTGCAGATTATTAAAGCAAGTTTGGCATTCACATGGAGCTGCATAATGTTAAATTTGCTAATTTAATTTAACAAATTATTTTCCATACAATAACTGGACACCGTCTCTTGTGATCATAAGTACTTGTACATCGTTATAATTTTATTTGTATTGTTTTTGAAGTGTATCTGGCGAAATCATTGCAGATTATTATTATTATAATCAAGGGGGAAGCGCTAAACCCGGAGGATTATACAGAGCCTGGGGGGGGGGGGATGTTGAAGGCATTCAGGCTTAATTCGGGGAACTTGAGCACAGATCCAATTCCCTAAATCAAGAGCCCCTCACCAACATCAAGGAACCTTCCTTGAGGGGAAATCATTGCAGAAATTGAGAAAATTATGGATTCTTAAATATGCATTTATAACATTTTTTATATATAAGTGATGAGAATTTTACATAGAAAAAATCTTTTACAAACAACTAGAAATACAATACTATTAAAAAACTCCCAAGCTTTTTCCTTATTAAGATTCACGCGTTTAATTAGCAATAAAACATATTTTCCTTAACTTTTATTG
Source organism: Cherax quadricarinatus (assembly GCF_038502225.1). Taxonomy (NCBI): domain Eukaryota; kingdom Metazoa; phylum Arthropoda; class Malacostraca; order Decapoda; family Parastacidae; genus Cherax; species Cherax quadricarinatus. Next base: position 547 of record NW_027196040.1, on the reverse strand, counting down.
CATTCTCAGCAACATTTTTCTTTTTTCGTTCTTAAGTTTCTCTTCATAATTCAAGAACGTCTTACCCGACCGGCATCAAGTTTTGACTATTGTTTTACTGTAACTAAGAGAAGTTGTGCAAGACAGGTATACAATACCGACAAGATGAAAGTTAAGACACTTGTGCAACATCTGGTTTTCCTTATTGTAAACGTTTCGCCATCCAGTGGCTTTATCAATACAAATTCTTGGGAAGGACCTACTTCCACTGGGGAATCCCGCCTACCAGTGACTATGTCCTCGTCTGCTTACACGTCTCTCTTCACTGACGCCTATATAAACGCCAGTCTCCTTACCTGTGCTTCAGAATCTCTACAACCACTGTGTTGTAAACACCACCTCCAAGGCTGAGGGACTGATTACCTCATCTTTTGTATATAGTTCTTCTGTCTTCTAATTATGTCCAAGAATTTGTATTGATAAAGCCACTGGATGGCGAAACGTTTACAATAAAGATAACCAGATGTTGCACAAGTGTCTTAACTTTCAACAAAGAGAAGGTTGATGC